>NW_020955802.1:409225-477608 GCF_003031625.1 Empidonax traillii
CCTCCATGTCTATCATAGCTCAAGAAGCATTATGGGATTCCAATTTAATGTGATAAAATGTCATCACAAACATGAAATTTTAAAGCCATCACTCTATGATTATAATTAGCCCATGGCAAACTGCTCTGAATACTAAAGCAACTATAAAGGGTGAAAATTGTCTTAATTAGCAAAGATGCAGAAAACGTGTGAGACTGAATCACGGCTTGGAAGGCTCCAATTAACCTGGCCCAGATTGAGATAATTAGGAGGGCAGCTCCAATTGTGAAAAGGATGAAAAAACTTCTAGTGTGGTATGAGATCTTGTATTTTTCCATCCCTGGGCCCATTCTTCAGTGCTACCTTCAGGCACATCATCTGTTAACATAAAATTGTTTCCTGAACTGTCTGCTGAAAACCAGACCTAAATCCAGCAAGCCCTGAGGATACTCTGAAAACCTTTTTGGATATTAACTCTTTCAGTAAGTACAACCTGAGCAGCAAGATTTCTGCCTGGATGCTACACAGACTTGTCCAAGCTCTTGTTCAATACTATTGTAAGGAAATCTAGACCAAAAGGATTGGTAAAATTACTAGCCCAACCTAATAAAAAGCAAGAAACCATTTCTATTCATATAGTGGAATCTTTTGGACACACCACACCATCTCACAGTGGGTCTCTGATCATTGTATTGTAGTTGAAAAACCGCTTAGCTCTGACCAGTCTTACACCTGACAAATTCTGTGACTGCTTCCCATTGAAGAAGTGAAAGATCTTTAAACTGTCAGTGGTCAAGGGAAGATTCTGTCACCTCCTTCAGATTCAGAGCACAGGAATACTGTTCTGGCCTGTCCTGCCCTGCCAAGCACTGCACAAACCCAGGGAACTGCAGTGGGTGTGGGAGCCACAGGTTCATTTACTTTTAACAGCAGTAGCAAATTTACTACTGATATCAAGGGCAACAGGAATTTCTGCACAAGCCAGTCACTCAGGTACTTACTCAGCTTCTCAGAAATGTTTTTGTTTGTATCCCATACTCTAAAACTAACTTGTCTGTATGAGCTGCAGTCATATCACTGTGTTACATCCTAGAAAAAGCATTAAGTGATTGTATTCTTTTAAAGGAGAAATAAAGAAGAAGCCACCAGCGCAACAGCAGCATTCCCAAGGGAAATGCAAATTGTAGCTAGAAATTCAAAAGTGGTCATGAATGAAATAGCAAGAGTAAAACATGCTCAAACTTTTCCAGTCTCTGATGCTTCTACAGACACCCACAATCAGCCAAAATACAGGTCAGTTCTTGTCAGGTGATAAGTTCTTACAGCAGCAGCACCAGCAATATTTCTAAAACACTCTATTTGCTGTAAGAGACCATGACAAGCCTTTGAGCCGAGGGACAAATACATGCTGTTGTATGATACCATGAAGTTCAGTGCTGACAACCACTGTATAATTTCCCTCTGTGTTGCCGTAAATGTTCCACCTGCTTGGACTTCTGAGATGTATGGGAGAGAACCAGCAACTCAGAACAGATCTAATCAACACACCACCAAAATCCGTATGCATCCAATATTGAGAGTATAAGGGAGTTATTTGCATAATAACAGGAATGAACGTGGATGTGTTTTTGGCAGAACTAAAACTAAAATGTAAATCTGCATCTAAAAAATTACTTAATTTGAAGTCATATTAACTGGTGACAGTTTAACTTTAGTGAAAAGTTAACTTTTAAAACTTTAGGTCCAAAATTATGTATTTATGTTTTTTTCCTATTTAAATCCATGATAATTTTTATTTCTCGCATTAAATTAATCCATATTTACTCTTAGTTTTTAAAAAACTATTTATAAATTTTACTGGAGCTATATTATTATTATTATTTTTAGACAAGAACTGGCTAAAATTCTGGGATGAGAACTGCAGTTTTCAGTGTGAATTGAGCAAAGACCAGAAATTAACTGCTAGAGAAGTCTAGAATACAGATTGGAACAACTGTGTTTATCACTGGAGGGCAGCACAAGTACCAATATAAGCTAAAATAGAAAACCCCAGTATCTTTAACTAAGTAACTTTATCTGCCAGAACAGTAATTGTCACTTCTTTATAGTGACCAGCTACAAACAAGAGACGCTGCAGCCAGTAGATCAGACCTGCCTCTGAAAGACACATTTGTCATTTATTTTTCTTAATTGTTAAAAGTTCCCAGTCCAAATCTGTGTTGGGAGGGAGAGAAACTTCCCATGGCCAGAGAGCTCCTGGAAGTGAAATTTGTTTCCAAAAATCGTATTGAATGTTTCTCTAATTTTTATAGCAAACATATTTGCAGAAGCCCTTATCATGTTATGGCTAGTACCAAACTTGCACACACTCCGAAGCCTTTGGGATAACTTACTTACAGCCAGATATAGACTACCCTTTTCTAGGAGCTCAGCAGTTTTAGGGCCTTGGTGGTTGAAATAATTTCAGTTGCAACATACACAGAAAACTTTCTCAAATTTTTCTCTGTCCTTGGCAATGAAGAGGAGAATTTAATTTCAGTTCTGGGCTACCTTCTTTCACTCACGGCAATCTATGAAGTTTCTGAACTATTCCTTTGAATACAGTGAAAAAAGCTCTCTCATTCTCTCGGGTATCTCTGTAACTTTGGGTCAAATATTCATCCCCCTTCATGAAAGTGAAACGCACTGAATTAACACAAGTAGAAATGGGAGGACCCAGCTCAGGCCAGAAGAAACAGAATCATAGAATCATAGAAGGGTTTGGGTGGGAGGGATCTTAAAGATCATTTTGTTCCAACCTCTGTGCCATGGGTAGGGACACCTCCCACTAGATCAGGTTGCTCAAAGCCCCATCCAACCTGGCCTTGAACACTTTCAGGGATGGGGCAGCCACAGCTTCTCTGGGCAACCTTGAAGCTGTTGGCACCAACTTTGGTACCAGTGCCTTACCACCCTCACAGGGAAGATTTTCTTCCTAATATCTAATTCAAAACTTTTGTCTTTCAGTTTAAAGCCACTCTGTAATGTTGATCTCTGGTTTCATGCAAAGCCAGAGCCTCTGAAGCATCAGTGGCTCTCTGCTTCATTCACCTTGGCTGGTATGAACTCTGTCTCCCAAGTAAGGTTATATAAGTAGCTATGATATAATCAAGGAAAATTATTTTTCCCCTTCAAATAAATCTGACAGAAGAAGAATGGAGAAGATTGTTTACTTTATACCAAATTAGTTAAATGAAACAAAAAGAAAAAAAAAGGAAAAAAAAGAAAGAAAGTCTTATGGCAATGTTAGTAAAGTAGTTGGTTAAATAGTTTTGATACAAAAGCCTTAAGTCAGACATAAAAATCTGAAGACAAAGTCCCCAGCAGGTAAGAAACTGTGCTTCATGTGCAGCTATATGATTCAAGCTGACTTATATCAGCTGAGATGTTTGGCTGTACATGCAGGAACCACTCTGGTAAGCTATAATTAGCTTGATTTCCATAAGAGCTTGTGCAACAGATTGACAGGAGGGCATTTGACATGGTACCAGCACAGATACTTTGCTACAGCTGAGTGTCTATTGTGTAGGCTGCAGCATCTGGTAGTCCTGAATTTCTAGATAGAAACTTGGAAAATTGCTGTTGTATGACTAGTGATTTGCAACATCAACCGTGCAATTTTGATGACAAACAATATTTCAGCTGAAGTAATTCTGTGATTTCTTGCAATTCAGCTGAACACCCTCAGTATTATTCTACCAGAATGCTTTTTTTGCTCTTGTTATTACCCCATATTTGGCAACAGAGATGTCTTGCAGCTCAAAACCACAATAGAGATATTCCTTTACCATGTGAGATGACAACCTGTCTCTTTCACCAAGGGAAGGGACCACTGGAGGACATCTATTAAACCTCCCTCAAACAGGATCCCTTAGAGCCTATTACTCAGGATCACGCCCAGATGGTTTTTTAATATCTCAAGAGAAGAAGATTCCAAAACCTCTCTGGGAAATCTGTTCCAGTGCTCAGTCACCCTCACAATAAATAAGTTCTTCCTCACATTCAGGAAGAACTTCTTGGTCTCTGTTTTCTGCCTGTTCTCACCTGAAAGGCAACCAAGTACATGGGTGAAGACAGAGTTTTAGTCCAGTACATTCTGTCTGGACAAGGTCCCATGGACCAAGAACTCAGGATACAACAGAGACTTCAAGGCAAACCCCGAAGATTCCCATTCACACTGGATAGACAAAATGTAAAATACATGATTTAATGTGTCCTTCTGAGCTCACTATTTACTCAAGGATCTGAGAGATGCTCATGCTGGTACCTGTGCTATCAAGGGCAAGAGAAGTGGTTGCACAGAGGCAGGGGAAGATCTCCCAGCCATGGGGCAGTGCTGGGTGCAATGTGGGCAGGTGCCCTTGGCCTTCCCAGAGATAGTCAAGAAAACCTGGGAAAACTATGCCCCATGCCATTGCACGGGAAGATCTCGAAATCCCAACTCTACCGCTGTGGGAAGAGGAGCTGGGAGCTACCAGGGTTGTGAGGAGAGGGGGGGAAGCCTGAAGGAGAAAGCAAGAGAAAACCTGGTGAGAAAGGATCTGTTGGCATCAGTGTTTGGCGAAGAATGGAACTGGATTATGTTCTAGGGAGACCATTATGTGGTCAGCTCTGTCTGGAGAACTGAAACATTTGCTTGCATGTAGCATAGCTTCAGGGCACCTGTAAATTGTCTATCTGCAGATAGTCTGTGAGGGGCCATATGCCAGCTCAGGTTTGCCAGTTTCCTGCCTGTAACCCACTCTTCCTAAGTCCTGAAATGCCCTTCTCCTCCCGTGAGGATGGAGGTGCCAGTTTCTGCTGCTGCCCAAGGTGTTAGCTCCACATTTTGTCTTTAAGAAACCTGTTCATTTCCTCTAAAACTAAGTGTAAGGGAACAGGCACCTGAAAAAAATGGTCCTGTAATATGGATTAATACTCAATATCTTTCTACCGAAGAAAGGGAAAATTCTAATATTTATGAGTAACACGTTTTATTGAAGATTTCAGTCTTTAAAAGACATAAGTATTTGGTATAGAATTTCAAGCTCAGTAAAAGGCTGTATACAAATATGGTCATGGTAGAACCTTGAAAAATATTAACAGTTTCCAGCAACGAGGGAGTTTTACAAGGGAGGAAAATCAATATTGACTTATGGTGTTTATTTGGAGCATAGTAAAGTTGCCTACACCTGAGAAATCCCAGTAATTAAACATCTAATCTAAATTCATATAAAAAAAAGGTTAAGCGAATTCTGCAACTGAAAGGGAGGTAGAAAAACTGACCACTACTGGCTAAAAAAAAAAAAGTAATAAGCATTACATTAAAATAAGGTGCAAATGGAAATAAATAACAGTTGGAGAAAAAAAATGACCTGCATCTTCCCTAGAGAATTTGCTTGATTTGGTCCTTTTTGTAGTGACTCTTGGCTGTCCACAGCTGCATTGCTTGTACTGCTCCAGTCATTCAGCTGCCCTCCTGGAGCCCTGATGACCCACCTTAACCCCCCAAACAAACAAAGGGAACAGTCAAACTGATTACTGCCCATCACCCCAAAATTACTTCTCAACATTTTCCCTGCAGTTACAATGAGCAGAGATGCCTCAGAGGGATTAGTCTGACCCCACTTTATACACGTGCCCTCAAGTGTATGAACTGGTTATCCCAGACTATTCACCAGCTCTGGTCGTTGCTGCCAGACATGTGCAAGGGCCCTCATCCTAAAACAACTGTCTGAGCTCCATGAATTGTAGTACATGTTTCTCTCCTTTGACTATAGCCTAGGAGGGGAGACCTCTAATATCTGATTTTTGCATATCCTTTTCCATCTGATCGTGTGTTTCCCTAAAGTATTGGCTACAGACATCCCAGGAGAAGGCTTGTTTCATGAAAAGACACTGTTTGTCATGAACCTCTTAAATGTTTATAGTGCCTGTGTGTCTACTGAATTTATGTTTTCAGGCAAAGTTTTTTAAAAAGCGTGGTTCTTGGAAAAAGCACATATCAGTTCCACTGAACCTTTATAAGAACATTGAGGAAATATCTGGCTTAGGAACTTCTATTTCCTTTTCAGATTAGAATATCAGTTTATCCCAGTTCTCAGATTGGCAAAGCCTTATGGGCAAATCTTTATGTGTATCCTGATGGCTCCACTGAAGCCAATGGGATTATTCACAATGTTTATGGCTTGGCAGCTGCATCTGGTTTTGCAGGAGTGGGGACTTGATTTCTTTTCCTGGTGTATGTAAGCGTTCCTTACCAGATGCAGCCCCAGGACATGTACAGTTTGA
This sequence comes from Empidonax traillii, assembly GCF_003031625.1. Taxonomy (NCBI): domain Eukaryota; kingdom Metazoa; phylum Chordata; class Aves; order Passeriformes; family Tyrannidae; genus Empidonax; species Empidonax traillii. The sequence goes on from NW_020955802.1 coordinate 415,514, forward strand.
TTTCCACTTCTGCCCCATTTATGCCACCATTCATACTTAATTTAATTAAAACACAACAGATGATGCCACAGAAAATTTTACACTGGGACATAGCCAGCTTTGGGGTATTTTTTTAATTATTTTTTAAATTGGTAAACCTAGATTTAACTTCATCAAGCAATTTTCCTCTCTCATCCATAATAGAGGTATATCTAGCATTTCTCCAGAGTGTCACTTGTAAGAAATAATGAATTACATTAAATGAAATGTTTCATTTCATTTTTTCTTTTAAAAATGAGCTTTAAAGTCATAAAATACTGTATTCTCATTCTGAGTCAAATATCTTGCTATTTTTTTCCAGAAAAAGTGCTCAGCAAGACTTTGTTCTTGCCTGAGTGCTGTATGACTGTAACAAATCACTAAAATGTCCCTGAGATGTCTTACATCAGGGAAATTGAAACCCTGAAAAATATATGTGCTTGGCACAGTTTTTCTATATATTGTGAAATTGACACTATAATTGTAGAATTTAGTATGTTATGGGAAAAAGACCTTTTCTTTTAAGGCCTCTTTTTCTTCAAAGCTCCTATTTAACTTGAAGCACAGAGATAAGTGCATTCTTATTTAGTTCAGTATTTAAAAACATGCTTAAATTTAACGATGTCCCAGTGCATGAGACTGAAGAATTTGATTAAACTAAATCATTTACTTGAGTGCTTTGCCAGATGAAGATATTCAGAAGTAAAATACCACCATGAATATAGGCTGCATTGCTGTCTGAAGTTATAACTTTGGGAGTGAATCAGGCAATGTCAGGATTGCTCTGCAGTCCCAAAGGAGGCTGATGTGGTCTGTCACTGTCCATACTATAAAACATTCCTGTGGCCTGAAAAATGAGCAACTGTAAACAAGTTGTCTGGTGGGAATGGTCCCTGGGCTGTGCCAGCACCCAGGCTGTTCCCAAGAACTGCTGGGGAGAGAGATGTTTTTCTGGAGCAAAACTGTGCCAAGGACTTCTCTAGATAATAATTTTGAAGATTAAAGTCCAGTGTCATTAAATTAAATACCTGTGTCATTACAAAACCTGGAATCACTTGGCCTTAAGGACATGCACCCTAAGTTCTGTGCTTCAGCTGACTTTATCATGCCCAGGACTTAGATCAGGTTTCATGGTACTGGTCAGGAACAGAGTAGTTTTACACATGTGGCTCTCTGAGGTAGTGAGTAGAGAACAAATTCTTGTTCAGGGCAAGATACTGTCACTGCTTAGGCTTTCATAGCTAGATAAGCCTTCTCTGAAGTTCTCACACAGGCACAGTAACTGCAGTTAGGCTGATAACATTGGTCACTCTCTGCTTTCCCATCTCATGGTAAAATCAGAACTGAATTTTACGACAACCTTTCTTTTTCTAGAGAGGCAAAATCACACAGCCCACAAATCCCACACATTTAGTATTTGGGTCTGCTTCTCAGGAAGGAGGGTCTCTGTCTGGATAGGTGCATAATAACACCACTGCTATGCCAGATGCTGCAAAATCTCCCTTGACATGGAGTTGAAACCAATGGGATTTCCTCCAAGAGAATGTCTGCTTCTGGAAGACAGGATGTTTTTGTAGGTCAGGGATTATTTTCAGTGTGTTAAGTGTGAAAAAACTTGTCCTTATTGATGAAAGGAAATAAGATCAGGGAAGTATCATGCCAGAATTGCAAGATGTTTTGGACTAAGATTTCTCTCTTCGTGGATACTATTACTCTATTCAATTGACATCTTTATTCAAATTCTTATGTAAAACTTTCTATCCGTGACTAAATCTAAAATATTTCATGTCCTAGAAACCTCAAACAGCTTATTGAAAGAAAAGCTATGTTTTTTTGTCCTTTACAGAAGAACTCTGTGCAATATCCTACATACAGATGGGAAACTGAGAAGCAGTTTTAGAGTACAGGCTGCCCCGCTGCCTTAGCTTGGGATATACCCAATCTCCAGCAAAAGCTGTGCCAATCTATTTATGATTTTACAATGTAAGCAGGGTAGACTTTGATGGGTGCTCAGGAGAACTATACAGCTGATATTGTCCACACAGTGGTGCCAGTAATGAGGAAAAGACCATTAGCAAACCAAAATAGGGATACTTCCTGGAGTATCCAGTAGGATGATGCAGGGGGGTTGAAGTTAAGCAGGACACTATTGATGTACCCATCATTTTTCTCTGGTCAAGGCCGTATCAGCATTTTCACTGGGATACTTGTTTCCAGGGGTATGTATAATTCAGGCTGGAAAATATGCTCTGGACAGAAAATTGGCACAAAAGTGTTCCAAGCACGGGTAATAATTTATTTTTGGGGGTGTGAAGAAATGTCCATTTATTTTTGTTGCTGAGAGAGAAAAGAAGAGAAAAAAAATAAGCATTTCCATGATAAAAGCGTGCTGGAAAAAAAAGAAATGCCTAGGGTAAAAGAATCATAAGAAGTAGAAGTTTATGAGATAAAAAATGGAAATTTAGGCTTAATTATTTTCCAAGTTTTCTTACAGACAGTTTTCTGTCTAAAGAAAGTATTTAGCTATTTGGGCACTGTTATAAATTAGTTAGTTCTGTACCACAGGCTGCACTTTAAAAGCATCCAGGCATCTTCCATTTATTTCAACAGAGTTATGCTCTCATAATTTTCAAATATAAATAGGGAAATTTTGAAGAGGTTGAGAGCACACAGAGAAGAATAAAGTACAAAATAAGTGAAGCTGCAAAGGGAAGATAGCCTCAGGGAGTGGGAAAGAGAAACTGTTTTTTTAATGAGGAGGCAGGAAAAAAATGAGAACAGTGTTGTGGACACCTCGATATGTTAGCGAGGAAACAAAGAGAACTAGGAAAGATGAAGTTCAGAACTGCTTCACATTTGCTTGTTTTCAGCGGGGTTTTGATTGCCTCTAAAAAATCCCTGATTCTTGGTCAGAGATCCATCAGCTTGTGTCAGCCTGTGAACAGCTTGTGATCACAAATTCCAGGTTACTCCCAGGGAAATTAGGAATGCTGGCACTTAGTGAGGTTGGTACCAGGAGTTCGTGGTGTTGCTGCTCAGGAGAAGGGGGGAGAGAACAAAGGGAGCATTCAGTACCTGTGCTTGCAGTGTGGTGTTCATCTTTCAGCTCTCATTCACATACAATTCTGTCAGGTAAGGAAGCAGCTCTGAATCTCCTCCCCAAAGGCATGTGAAACCCAAGATGGAATCCCTTACTTGCTGTACATGGAAAACAGGACATGGAGAGGCCCATGCTGAGGTGGGACAACCTGGACTCACTTGGTCTGTGATATTATTTATGCAAGACTGCAGTGAAATAAATAATTTTAAGTGGTGGATGAGCTGCTTTCTGTATTCAGTTTCCTTCCCTATTCAAATGCCTTCTTGCTTGTGTAAGAAGTTCTGGAAGAAAAATCAAAGTTTTGGCTGTCCATGATTTGATTACACTACCCTCCCAACAAGGTTTCACTTGGTTTCCACTTCACATTAATCTTCTGAGATATCCTGAGCATCATTTTTTATTTAAAGCCTTGTTGGAGTATATGCTGCCTCTTTGTGAAGAGGCAACACTACAGCATCTCTTGCTTACTGACTGACTAACTTTGCTTCCTTACAGTGTTTCCTAGAACGTCATATGAGAGCTTGAGGTACTCAAAAACCTAGTGTTGCAATGAAAAATAACTTATTAAAGTTTATAATTACTGAAAAATTAATCAGAGACTTAGCATGGTACTTGCATAAAGACAATAAGCCAAGCTCTTGTCACAATGAAATATGGAATAACTCCATTGAAATAAATCTTAATTATGCTGGAGTCACTACTCAGTGTGACTTAATTAAGAGTAGAGCAGGGAAAGCCTTTGGGGAAAAAAGAACACTGATTACACAACTACCTAACTGCATATTTCGTTCTTCCCCCCGATTCTTTTCTTCCCTGTGGAGAAAATTTCAGAACTAGACTTGTTCAAGGAACTTGATTAGATATTAACTTTCTGAAGAGAAATTGTTTAAAGTAAAAGGTTGAGAACAATAACCCTGAAGATAATCTCTTTAAATTGTACATGCAAGGTGCCATGAATCCATACCTATCTTGGCCATAAAAATTATGATGCTTAGTTAGGCAATAAATTTACGAAATGTAGAATCACAGAATGGTTTGGGTGTGAAGGGACCTTAAAGATCATCTCATTTCAACCCCCCTGCCACAGGCAGGGACACCTTCCACTAGAGCAGCTTGCTCATAACCCCATCCAACCCGGCCTTGAACACTTCCAGGGATGGGGGAGTCACAGTTTTCCTGAGAAACCTGTGCCAGGGCCTCACCAACCTCACAGCAAAGAATTTCTGCCAGATATCTAATCCAAATCTATATCAAGTACTGTGCTATAGAAGCGAAGGCTTAACTCTAACAAAAAATACAATGAATAGATCAAGGTTAAAGTAGCCAACAGAGGAAAGTGTCAAGAAATGTACCTTCACTGCAGCCTCCTGAATGCAGCATGCAACAGTGGCTATAGAGTATAGACAGATATATTGTTCAACAAGCATATCAACAATGTAAGAGGATCATTTGTCATGATTTCACTTCTTACCAGATAGAAAGCATGCAAAGTCAGATATATCATGGCAATAAATCTGCTGACTTCAACACAGTTATCTCAACAATGAATTCAAACCAATATACTTCGAGGAAATGAAACCAAACCTAGCAGGAGATACACAAAGGGTTCTTGACAGATTATCTAGACCATATATAAAATCAAACATTAAAGAAATATGTGCAATATTGCAGGGGAGTTACGATAACTGGGAAAAAATATGCAGCATGTATCAGAGGGTCAAATTCCTTTGCTTGAGCTATGCTCTTTCTTCACAGGTGTGGCTCCAGTTGAGCTGGAAAGGTGCTATAGGACAAGGTACAATTTTTTTTAAAAGGACTGAAAGGAAAATAAGCAAAAAAAGGGAAAAGGAATTAAATAATGTGGACTATCCATTCCAAAATTATTCCAGTGTGAACTGGGTTATAGAAGAAAATAATCTATTTTTAGGTTGAAGTGAAAGCTTTTGCTGTTCCACAGAGACCAATGTATCTGCAGAAGTAACAGATGCACTGGCCTTTTTTTGATAGTTATGGAAAATGGTTGGCAAAAAGTAACAAAATGACAACCATGGAAGATCTGGTTTGTTTTCTTCTCCACTCCTGCACTGGCATGGAAATAAAAAGCTTCTAGTCCCAGTTCTGGTATCTGTTACACAAGTGCTCCTGCACACACATTATATGGAGAGGAACTGGTTTGACACTTCATCAAACTCTAGTTCATTTATGTGAGCCCACCTTCAATACTGACATCTGATTTCTTGGCTCACCATTCTCTCCTAGGGGAATTCCAGGGGCAATTTTTAAACATTCTGTTCTGCATAAAAGCCTCATAAGCAAAACATAAAATTTAATCTGATTTACTCCTGGGATGTATGCCTAAAATAGAAGCTTGGGAGGCAAGTTTCTACGGGTTTTATCTTTGCTCTTTCACTTGATATTTGGTCATTATAAGCAGGGTTAATCTCACCAGCTGTGGATGAGTCTACATTTCCGATGTCTGTGTTTGAACTAATTGTGCTGAGCTTCCTTGATCGCCAGTGGACAGAAATCTGCATTTTAAAAAGTGTGATTTGTTTACTCCCAATGCACAACGGTAAAATGGATCAGAAGTGTCTGTCCCTCTCTTATGGCCATAAAGGAAGTTCAAATATAAATATTTACACTATCAACATCTGAAGTTAGATGAGATGAATCCTGGCTTTGATGGCTTTGGAAAGTGCTGTTTTCCTCAGTACAATGCATGACGGACATCCCTGGGATACACCTGGGCAGTACAAAAGAAGACCAGGAATCTCCCAAGTGACAGCTCCAGAAGTGATAACCAAGGGTCACAGTGCTACAACATTCCAGGTTTTGTGAGGACAGTGGAGGAAATGGGAAGCTTGACATTCATAATGGACTGTTCTAAAAAGGATGGATATTGCATAATGTCTTCAAGATGCAAATCAGGGCCAGTAAATACTTCCCAACTAGAGACACATCTGAGCCATAACCTAACATTAAAACATCCCCTGCTTCTAAATCTTACTAAACTACTTAGATCTCAGGTTTGCAGCTGGCCTTTGAATATTTTGGGTCAAACCAGTAACCTTGATCTATCTACCCCTGAAGTTTAGGTCTGTATTCAAACTTTGGAAGCTCTGTCTGTCTAGAAAGTTTACCTTTCTTTAATACCTGTTGCAATCAAAAGTTTCCTCAAACAATCAAGAGCTTTGACCACTCCTAAAACACAGAGGTCATTTTTGGCAAATGGTAATGGCAAAGTACAGAAAGGATAGAGAGGAGGTGAAATTGCATTCCTTGGAAAGAGAAGCAGCTCATGAACATTAGAACTGGCATTCAAATGGCTTTTCTTTGTGCTGCAGGTGATTTTTTTCTGGCTCTCCCTAATCACAAAACAGTAGGAAGAGGTGAGACATATCACATAGCAAAGAATTAATGTCTTGCAGAGAACTTTTTAGTAAAACATATGTACACACCCTCATCAGCGAACTCTGCAGGCTTGAGACTGAGTTGTCAGCCACATATAGACATGTATACACATTTTGGAAGGCAAACAGCTTCCAGATAATCTTTTAAAGGTACCCACAAGTAATACAAAGTAGACATAAACACTCCATATAGCGATATTTTTACATAGTGTCCTCATGGATACTATAGATTCAGGAAGACATTGCCCATGGAGGTGATGCTATACCATATTCCAGAGAGTAGAAAGCAAGCCCTTTTAAAATACTAAAAGGAGAGATCGACATGGCAAGGTCCAGTGCAGCACTGGGCCGAGAGCAAACTGAAATGGCTAGATCTGTTTTGATCCCTTCTCTTGGGCTACTAAGCTGAATAGTTTACAAAGCAGAGAAAGTCATTCATAGTCCTTTACAGTACAATTTCTAGTGTCACAGAGTAACTGTGGATTTACTGCACTCTCCTGTAAAATTTCAACTGCCATAACAAAGCTTTATGTTGCAGATGATGAACACTCAAATATTTAGGAATAATAATAAAAAAGACATTTCACCCTCCCCTTCCCACAGGGGACCAATCTGTCTTTTTAGAACTAGCTGTTGATCCAGCCCCGTGCAAACCTTTACAAGGTTGTTTTGTGTGTGTGTGTGTGTGTGTGTGTGTGGCAATTATTTGACTGACATTTTGCTTAAAGGAGGGGAAAATCCCACTTCCTGCAGCATATTGCAGGGACCAGCAAACATATCCCTTCATCCATTGGACCAATTATACAGTGATAATACTGTGCAGGTGCTCCAGAGCTGACTCAGCTGTTACCCGATCATGCCTGTGATATGCAATCCATCATTACATTTAAAGCTCCTGCTTGATTAATACCCAGTATTTCATGTCAACACTGATAAATTAGAATTCAAAAGTGTTACACTGCAGGAACTGCAAATGGTTCTGCAGTGGTGATGGCCTGTGTTAATTTTGTGAGATCTGTTAGTTCAAGGGGAAATTCACAATTCAGAAATACCAAAATGTGTGTATGGTATTAACTACCAACTGTGACCTTGGGATAACAATGATATGTTACATTTAAAGGAAGTAAACATTAAATTTCCGAATGGCTATGGTTATTTCTTCTCCTATATAAACAGTACCTCTATCCCTTAGCTTTGCCAACCTTATTTGCAGTAATGCTCTAATTGTGGTGTTACAGATATATATGGTATACTGGAATTGGGAAGTACTTTGGCTTAGAGTGTTTTAAACATTTACTTCCCAAGTGCATAGGTTTCATCTTAACCAACTTGCTCAAGAAAATTAGAAAATGAGTGCCATGGCATTTTTCATCTCTCTTGGTCTTGTAAACTTTTCTCATTTGAAATGTTGTTTCTTTTTCTCTTCCATGGACAATTTAATCAAAATAATCTGCCTTTTTCCCTACTGTGTACTTAATGGTAACTAATTTTTTTTTTCACCTTTGCTTCAGGTCTACATGAGACAAATTAAGCAATTCCCATTAGAGCTACAGTTTGAGATTCAGGAACACTTAATGACCAACAGCCTCTTCCCTGGTGGAAAATGAGGATTCAAAGGAAACATTTGAGATTATTTTACTTCCATTATTTTTGTTAAAAAAATTTGCACCTTGAGGTGTCATGAATACCCCTTCTTGATCTTCCTTTGCCTTGCCTGGCCAGCACAAGCAGCTGAGATCTTTGCTCTATTTTCCCTGCATCTCTGTGCAACACTTTTTTAAAAAGAGAATATACTATTATTTTTTCTAAACCTTTCAGACTGCTGTAACGTGATCAGGATTCTCCTGAATCTCTATGCATTCGATCTCTTCTCGTTCCTTCCTTTTGGCCCGTTTCTTTTTCTTGTGGTGCTTTTTTGAAGGTGGAAAAAAGGTTAGAAAGACAGGCAAAATAACGAAACAGTGCAGAAGTGTGCAACTGCCAGCAAGCAGCAAGCATTTGAACAGTGTGAAGGTCAAGTTTGAAGGCACAAAGAGAAGGGGGACCAACCCAATAAGAAAAGAAGAAACGTTCTGCAGAATGGCTGTCCCGTGCTCTTGGAGGGAGTTCTTTATACACTGAGTTCGGGTGTGCTCAGTAGCGAGTACAAATGTATAAAGCAGGGGTGCACAGTGATCTATGGCAAAATTCAAAGTGTAAATAAGGCACAATATAGAAATGCAATCCATGTCTACATTCCATAAAGTCATCAAGCCAAGGACACCCAGCTCTATTGAGGTGACACTGAGAATTAACCAGAAATTTCCCAGAGGATGGATAACTAGGAAAAAGGTCAGTATTAACACCAGCAGGATGCCAAAACCAGAAATCAGGACAGGCATAGTTACTGATAAACCATAGTGGTCCATGAAAACAAAAGTAGGATTGAACACAATGAACTTAATGCTCTGTATAAGAGAGAGGGGCCTCAGCTTCTCCAGCAATTCCACTGCTTCCCTCTGTGTATTTTCACTAGTCCTGGCCACAAGGTACAAACGAGAAGCAATTATGTTGTTCTCATCTCCAGCTTTGGAGAAAATGATGTCATTTTTGAAGTGCTGGAATTCTGGCTTTTTTAAAAAGGAGCTCTGAAGGATGCTGATAAAGTCACTTTTGTTGGTTGCACTGATGTTACCCACCCGAAGGAACTGGTAATACTGTTCAATCCAGGACACTGTATTGAACCCCTGGCTTAGTGTTTTTAGGTCTTCTTGCACAGTACCATTCCAGTACTCCAGAGGTTCATAAATGTAGAAGCCTATCACTGGGCTGTAGTTGCTGAAATACTTTTGCTGTATGAGGGCATAGGAGACGCTTGGAGACTCACTGGCAAGAAGGTTGATGATGTTGGCTCCGTCACTGATCTGTAAGCACCCCATAAAGGAGAAAGAGGCATAGATGAGATACAGTATCACCACAAATGGCTTGACGTAGATGTTGGTAATCCACTCATTGTAGTGCTCTCGGAGGAAATGCTGGATAAAGTGGTGCTGGTATGGGTTGGTCTCGTGGTGGGAAGAGTGCTGATGGCCATCATTCATCATGGTCTGGAACCACACAGGTTTCCGGTCCAGGTACTCTGCTGAGGGGATTTTACAGCAGAAGATGCTGTGGTAACGGTTCTGCTCCAGCTGGCCAGCAAAGACCAGGCAGGAGCCAAAGAAGGAGAAGATATAGAAGTAGTTCAACAGGATGGAGACACACATGTTCTGGCAAAAGACTTTTACAGCTTCGATGTTGGTGAAAGGGCTTGCACCCATGCCAAAGGCTATGAAATACAAGGAGCTTGTCATTGTGTAGGAGACCATGACATCTGAGTAGGCATCTGCTACCCGGTCCTTGAATGGCAGATTCTCTCTGGTTCGTCGCCATCCTGAAAGAAGTTCAAACACTCCTTTGGTTCCATGACCTGAAATGAGAGAACAAAGTGTATACATGTGCATATATATAAAAGGTGAGGGGGGTGTCCAGTCATCCTGCAGGTTTTTCGTCCTCCAGTAGTAAAAAAATCTGTCAGCTAAGTTTTGTCCTTTTTTTTTTTTTTGTCACCAGTTAAACAAATGGAATATTGTGAATTGTCTGTCTAAAGCTGGATGCCAGAATTCATACGTAGGTGCTTAAATTAATGGGCCTCATATTCTGAGACTCTCTATGCTCAGAAAAGAGAGTATGAAATGCCCTTTAAAAGACATTCCTTGACTTTAATGGACATTGAATTAGTTACCAAAGGGACTGCAAATATAGAAGAATATGAAGTTTGGTTCAAGCCTTGAGTTCATTCTTAAAATTCCTTGTGGCATCCCTCTACATCTTTCAAGGCTCAAGGGATTCAATCTGAAACACTTAAAAATACAAGTAACAACATTTTCTTCCAAAGAGTATAAATTAAAGGCATTGGTTTGAGAAATGAGTGGGTGTGATCGAGAAGGGAACATCTTGGTTCTTCATGCTGGATGAAGGAGAAATTATACTGTAAGTACAAATAACCAGAATAATTTGTATCGTGATTCTCTGTCTACTGAGTGAAATTGGAACTTCTCAGTGGTAGTACACAAGTTTTCACACTATATGAAAGTTGACATACTAGTGGTAATGATGGAGAGTATAATAATGGCTAAGTCATTGTCTAGAAAACATATGGGTTTATTTTCTATGATTATAACTCCCTCTGTTTCTTTCTCTCTCAGCTATCCAGAGCTCCTCCTGGTGACAAGAAATTCCCTTAGCTCATGTGAGAGGACAGTCAGAAAAGTCAGACCATGACACATTCTTACTTCATATTCCACCCTAAGAAGTATTTTAGGGGTATGATTTTTTAATAAATTAATGCTCAATACAGACTTACTTTCATTTTACTTATCACAGTCACAGTCTATGAAGTCTAAAGCTATTAAACTTTGTGACAGAATGGTAACAAAGATCAGAAGCTGATCTTATTAGTTTAACTAGTTTAGTTGAGGTTTAACTAGTAAAGGAATTAATTATGTATACACATTCATAAAATGTATATGTTGAAAAAATATATATACATACACACACATTTATAGTTGCCCCTTCCCCCCCCACCACCCCCCCGTCCCCATTAGAGAATTTCAATTTGGGGGAAAATATAAAAACTAACATTCAAAAAAAGCCAAAATGCTTTGGCTTTCAAATAAAAAGTTTGGTCAACAAATAAAAACAAAATTTGGGTTCAGAGGATAAAGTTCTCTGCACTTTGGATCAAGCTCTGACAAAATTCTGGTCAGTGTAAGGAAACACACTACTGACCAGGAAAAGAAGTAGAAGCAAATTGCCTGTGTTTCTGGGCCTTCCTTTCTGTAGCAGAAGAATTACACGAACCAAAGCATGCACAAAGGCAATTTTCTTGTGTCAAAAGGAGAAATATGACAACAGGAGATTTGCAAATAATCAGGTATGTACAGCTAAAGGACTGTTGAGTTTGTCTTTAGATTTAAATTGTTTGGAATTTATATAGCTGCTTATGTTGCCCAAAGCAGACTCCTGACAGCCATTCTAGACAGGGAAAATTACAGCATAAACTGTCAGGTTCTGTGAATGTTACCTGTTTTACTGTAAATCGGTGTCCCCAGTGAAAGATAAAAATACAGTACTACAGAAGTCTTGCAGTTAGCAAAAGGCCTGCGTGGAAACACTGCTCTCTTATGAATCAGTATCTCAGTTCAGGAGGGACCTTGAATTCCCTGGCAAGTTTAGGGTGAGTTGTTCAAATTCTCAAGGCACAGCTGTCATTGTACACTGTCGTTTTCAGACCGCCAAGCAGAAAGAATTGGCTCCTTCAGCTGAGTAAAGCTGCAGAATCCAGACACTTGGGTACAGTCTTATACTTTCCTTAAAGCAGGTGCCTAAGTACCCTGTAGTGTGTGGACCAGAGGGGCTGGTCACCACTTCCAGTGCCCATGTCCTGGCACAGCTAAATTTAATGGTATAGGAAACACTGAATCATTTAAGTTGGAAGTGACCTTTGAGGTCATGGAATCCAGCTGCTGACCCAGCACTGCCAAGTTCACCACTAAACTCTGTCCCTCAGTGCCATATCTTCACATCTCTTAATACCTCCAGGTATTAAGATGGTAATTCTCCCACTTCCCTGGGCAGCCTCTTTCAGTGCTTGAAAAATAAATGTTTCCTATTATCCAGTCTAAACCTCCCCTGGCATAGCTTGAGGCCACTTCCTCTTGTCCTGTTGTTTGTTACCTGGGAGAAGAGACCAACACCCACCTGGCTACAGCCTCCTGTCAGGGAGCTGTAGAGAAGCTCCCTCAGTGACTCCTCATCAGACTTGTGCTCTAGACCCTTCACCAGCTACGTTGCCCTTCTCTGGACGTGCTCCAGCACCAGGCTGGGTGAAGCAGTGCTCTAACAGCTCTATCAACAATTAACAATAATATTGTCTTTTCTCTGCTTATTCAAAAATCTCACTTATCTGCCCTCCTGCAAGTTTATGTTCACAGCTGCATCTTTGTCATGCTTTTATTGTTCTTAACTTATAAATTTTAGCGTCTGACACTCTCAGTGAAGAATTCCTGGGTGCATTTAATCTTAGGGCAGGTATGAAATGACTAATAGAAAGGAGCTTTATATTGTCAAACATATGTGTAAAGGAATACTCAAGAGTATGCACTGATGAGTAAGCACAAACTTGTGAAAATATTGAAAATTAAAATACTGTAATTAAACTCTAGACTTTTTTACAAACAGAACAAGTAGTAACTTAAGAAAAAAAATTGATATTTGTAACTTCTATGCGGATGAAAATTGGCACCAATTTTCTTAGGATTGTGAATACACAACTGCGAAATGTCAACTTATCCCCCTTTTAAAAATAACTTCAGTTCTATCACACAAATACAGATACTGGAGAATAGAGTGCAGTAATTTCCTTGCTACCACAAGAAGAAATCTTTACCTGACTGGTTTTCCCCCATCATTACCAGTCAGCCTCTGTTGCTCTCCCCACACAAACAAGTCTATCCCCCTTCTCCAACAAGGATACAAATCCATTTTTTTCTGAACATTATCTGACAATTCTGATGATTCAGACACCACACTCACTCTGTAAAATTCTGCTCCTTCAGCTTCGTTGTTATGTCACTGACAACACTGGCAGTGGGGTGAAGTTCACTGAGCAGTTCTAGGAAGGTTCAGAGGGTCTTTGGCTCTGGGTCAAAACTGCCAAGTTTCACTGGTACTAACATGACATAAATGAAGTACAGCAATTTTTTACTTGCCAGACAGGCAATGGCCTATGACTACTTAAGAGAAAAGGAGAGGAGAAATTTTTATTCCATTACTTGTGAGTTTAAGAGAGCAAGTAAGGGAGGCAGCAGAGAAGATGGAAATAAATAATGTTTTTTTCTGCCTCAAATTCAAAACCAAAAGATTAATTGTGAGCAGATTTTTAAAATAAGTTCGAAGAGAATAGGGATAGAAAAAAGAAGAGTGAAATAACAGATTAAAGACCACTTGATTAAGTTAAACTTATTCAAGCTGGAAGAGCCTGGAGAAATGAATCAATTAAATAGTTAAGCCAAATCAATCTCAGAACTGTTACATTCATCTTAGAGAATGAATGTAGATGGGATGGTCCAAGAAGAATGGAGAGAAGCAGCAAAGTATGTATCTTCAAAAAGGAAAACTGGAATGCTGTTTTGAAAATGGGCATGTATTTTCACTGGATAACAGAAAGATTTGGATTGGAAGGGACCTTTGAAGATCACCTAGTTCCAGACCCCTGATGTGAGTGGGGACATTTAAAAAAAAAAAAAAAAGCTGAAAAATTAAGGTGAACACCCTGGAGAATAAAACCAGCAAACAGTGATCTGTTATTTAAAAATTAAAAGGAAAAACTGAATTAGTTGGAATTTTTCCTCCTATAGACTGGAACTTCAGTAGTAACTCAACAACATTCAACATTAAAGAAGTTATTAGGAAGAGGACAGAAATCAATTCTTTCTCATTTCTACTTGGAGAAGGACATGTTTTCATTTGCACAGAGCCCCTCCATTCAGATTAGGCACCAGAAAAAACAAACATTACTTTCTTTAAGGTTCATTAAATACTGGAACACACTATACAAGAGGATCATAAAGTATTCTTCATTACAAGTCTAAGGGTTAGATTGATAAATGTTAATGTGAGTGCTAGGTACATCCTGTTTTAATGCTGCAAGGCAGATCCTGTTCAGATTCCTGACGTCTCTTTTGTATCATCATACCGAAATTTGACTTAGGATGCTTAGGACTGTTTAATCATGGAAATCAGTGTTTCCTTAATCAAAGCATGCCTGTTCAGTGTTTAGCTATTACTTCTACCACAACCAGTCAGTTTCTTGGCATAGGAATTTGATCTGCATTTATCACTCGACATAACATCCACTGAGACTGCAGTCTGAAGCCACGAGGCACTGCTGGAAGGAGAGGCTGAATACTGCCAGCCTTTGTAAACTTTCTAGGAAGGAAGATCAGAATGACTCTGCACTTTTTTGGATCAACACATAAAGAAGATTATTTGCTGCTATAGGGGATAGCAGTCAATGAGATGATAACCCTGTTGTCTAGGTTATATTTCAAACAAGTCTTAGAAGTAAGTGCCATAGCACAGCCCTACTCATCATTTATACACTAAGAAATCCAAATATTGTAGTCAGTTTTCATTAATGGCCACACATGTAAGCTTTCCATGTATACAAAGGATGCAGAGACAGCTTACTTTTAAATGATAGTGGTGGGTAGTAAGTATAATTTTACATTATAATTCTTTTTTCACATTATAATTCTGGCTACTGGAAAGAAACTTTATTCTATTTGCGGAAATGACTTCCCCCCGACACGTGAATAAGCAAACAGGGCACATGAAGATTTTTTTTTTATTCTTTAGTAGCAGAAAGGCCAATTCACATCCTGGAAAAACTCATCTTGTTTTATCTAATCAATATCCTATGATTAGGGTACTGATGTACAGTAGTAGGATATTGAAGCCATGTACAATAGTAGGATATTGAAGCACAGAATTATAGAATTCTAGAATTGGTGGGGACTGTAAAGACCATTAAGTTCCAACTCCCTGCATGGGCAGGGGCACCTTCCACTAGATCATGTTCCTGGCTCTTTTCTAGACTAACTCTAGCAGGACAATGTGGATCTTATGCTGGGGACCCCATTTTAGACAATTTAGGGTCCCATTATCACTTTCTCACAAAGGAGGAGCTTTGCATCCCAAAACAGTGCAAGTAGGATGCATTTTTTTTTCTGCTAAATCACTAACATTAATGTCATTAATATTAGTATCCCCACTTACATTTAAAAATGAAGCACAGAGATTAAACAAATTAATCACAGTCACTAAGGACCATCCATATCTCAGAGAAGGAAGAAGAAATAGAAAAAAATTATTAAACTGCTTCTTTGAGAAGAATCAGTAAATCCTTGGGGTCTTTGATGCAGAAGGCAATGAGAATCTGAAGCTTGGTAATACTTCAAGTAGCAGTAGGATACACAAGGAAATGTGTTTCAAATCTGGATCCTGTTCCATAGAGGTAAATCTCAGCACAATGCATCCAGATAAGAAGTGGACCTTAACCCCAACTCTGAGAAAAAATTCCCAGCTTGATTAAGGATAAGGAAAAGACAGAGAAATTTTTTTAAAACTAATCTAAAGTGTAGGTAGGAAAAGAATGGTTTTAATTTTACATCCATCTACTTACTTGCAAAATGATTGATTGTAATTGAATTGTTTACATAGTAGGATTTTTGACCACTTCTTCTTTATTTAGTTTTCCTTAAGCTGTTGTGTTGCCTTAGTGGTAACTAGAGTAACCAAGGGTTACTGATGAGGGACTCTCACAGTGTTTAGTGGTGTACTCTTCCTTCAGAATTTCAGTACAAGAAGTGAAGTCAGACCTCCTATCAGTAAAATACCTGTGAAGGTTCAGACTTTGGGGACAGAGGGTCAATGCACTGCTGACTAACATTGTCCAAAGAGAGGAGTTTCCTTGAGCTGTAGGAATTATCAGTGATATTACAGTGTTTACATCTTCTGAATGTCACAAAGCTTACAGCAACAAATATATAATGTGCAGTCAAAATCTGCTGCTGAACTTCCTGCAGAAATTTTGTTTTGACTGAACTTATAATTCTTTACCTCATTTGATAAATGGCATTTTGTGACAGTCAAAAACATCTAGACAGAAATTAAATACTTTCTAGGTCCACTCTCCTTGTGATGCCACAACATCACAATTTCTTCTCTAATCAGATTTATGCAGACATGCTGACAGAGGGGTTTACACCCTGCTGTGCCTTTCCTTGTCAAAAAGTATTGAGTAGAATTGTTCTTTTGAGTAACAGATCCCTATCATAATAAATTGACTAATTCACAGAGCTGGGTTTTATAGTAAGAATGTTTAACCAAGTGCAATGAAACCTCAGCCAGTTGAACCATGAGTCTTTAGTAACAAGGACCTCAGGGAAACCTCTAGTGCTACACAAGAGATGTCTTTATTCCTGGATTTTAGCACTTCTGACAAATACAGCAAATGGACTTAAATCTATCACAAATATCATAAATGAAGTCATGCTTAACAGATATTTTGATTTTCTTAAAAACGTTTCTGCCAGACTGTGGTCACTTTGCAGGCCTAAACACATCAGTGACTTCCAGCTCCCGAGTTCTGGCATATCCCCATTACAATGTGAACCCCATTTGAAAAGTAACAGCTCACCGTGGGGCACTTCTGCTAACCACAGAGACTATGACTGATGCCTTCATGTGTACTCCAAGTAATTGTACTTATTTCTGCTCGCATGAGCACTTCTGAAAGCCTTTTAAATAATTCTGGGAATTGCTGATGAGACCAAAACATAAAAGAGTTAGTCTCCTCATGGGCATTTCAGTGGAGCCTGGAAGATAGCAATCCCATGAATGTTTGAGGCTGAAGAGCACCGAGGAGAGAGGCAAACGTCTGATTCTGTCCGAATTTGGCCATATAATGACATTTCAGAAATCTCAATATCAGCCTAACTCTGCTCCCATAAAATTCTGCTGACTTCTCAACCACAGCCATAGCTGCAGATGCCTGTAGAAGAAGAAAATGGTGCAGTGATGTGGCAATTGTAGCTAAGTTCCTCCCTTGCCTTCCAATTTCCTAAGAAACACCAGTCTGTAAATTAGATTAACACGAGTCTGTTGGAAATACAGATTAAAAGTGCTGGTTCACATGCGCTTCTGGTCTCCTTTCTGGTATGTTCCCTCTTCAGCTAATCAGTTCCACAGTCCTCGACAGCCCCCTCACTGTACCCTTTCCCATCCCCCTCAAAATAAATGTGGTCCCAGACAACATGCAGAAGCCCAAGCAACTATGGGAGCTGGGCTAAACCACATGGTGATCATTTGCTTACACATCACACCCTCTAGGCACATCCTCAGTCTTTCATCAGTTTTTGTTTCTCATTTTGCAGACTCTCAAGCCAAACACTGTTATCCCTGTTTACACAGAGACCAGCATGATGGGACCTTGATCTCGATTTGAATTAAGAATAATTAATGCTAACAAGAATTTGGCATCTCCGATTTTGAATCTTATCCAAGTTTGGATCTTTCTTATTGAAAAGACCTTTCCAGAGCTTCACCATAAACATCCCTGGGTGGAAGCCCAGGGCTGAGCATTGGAGATGAGCCAAAGAACTGCTAGTTCAGACACAAACATGTTTCTGACTGAACTGTAGTGACATCACTCTGTATTCAAAGTCACTTGCTGTAGTTCATTTTAAGGTCAAATTTTACAATTTTTCATGCTTAGAAGCTCCCCTTCTTCTTGTTAGAAGGAACAGAAACATTTAATAGCGCACATCCTCCATCCCCCCATGAATTGAAATAGAGCTGAACACAGAGAACATTTCAGTGGATGTGATGACTTATTGGGCTGCACACCTCATTATGGGAGATTTAGGTTTGAGCTAACGTATACTGCCTGCAAATTGTACATAAAGTTGGAATCCTGCTTAGTTTTCTGCTGTGCTTAGCAATGAATTAAAATGCACTTTTCTCTGTTTCTCATTTAAGCCTTTTAATGAACACTGTAAACAAGAACTGGCATATGGAATCTGCTATTCATTGATGGGAGATTAAGTGACATAGAAGACAAGATAATGAATTTAGATCAAGCCATTGATGAATTTATTATATATTCATTTATGCTAAAACCATAGGAGGAATTTGTGACACTTTATCACCTGGATTTGATAGCTCAGTAACATCTAAAAGAATAAGGTACTAGTTTCCTTTCAAGAAAGGAAAATGCTTTGTTCAAGCATAGATTACGGCATCCAGCAAAAATAATCTATACTTGAATCATTAAAGAAATAACACATTTGGTAATTTTCTGATTTCTGGCAGAGAGGGAGCAATTGTGAATTCTTCAAGGAAAAGAAAAAATGGTTAAATAGTTGGAGAAGTAAATAGAAGGTGTAAAAGAATACATGTCCAAAAATGACCAATGCACTTGAAAGTCTGAGCTAAAAAAGACAGTGAAGGAGTACTTGAAGGGAATGGGACCTATTTCTGGAGTTATACATGAGGCAAGCGCATAATGTTATCAGTGCAGGGACCTAGTTTTGAAAGGGGAAAACCTTTGCCTTCCATTGACAAGGAACATTTGTCTGTACAATCTGAAGTTTCTGAACTGCAGGATTCCAGAGCATAACAAGCAACAAGCAGAAAAAGTTCACTCTGAACTTTCCCCAGTGAAATTAGTCACCAGAGCGACAGTCCCCTTCCTTGAGCAGACAGAAAAACACCTGGACAAAGCTTTGTGGGGATTTATCTCTCTTTGAAAGGGATATAGTCTCTCTGATCATGAGTATTTTTCATACAGCTCCAAAGTCTAATAGGGCACCACCTTTTTCACTCAGGCTGAAGATCTGGTGCTGTGGTTAGCTTGGTTTGTAATATGTTACAGAGAGAGTGAGTGCTGCATCTTGGCTAAAGTAGATTATTTTCACTTACAAGCCCAAGGCCAAGTTCTATCTGATTAAAGCAGGGCTGGCTTCCACCTTGGTAATTAATGGGTCAAATCCTGTCAAATTCCTACACTAATAATTTCTATTTGGAAATTACTCCAGCTGGTGACACTTATGTTCTTCCCTCAGCCGCTGAGGTTTCCATCTAGACTTCTTATCTTGATGTAAAAACACACCTTTTCTGCAGTGAAGAGATAGCTTCAGACCAACGGCAATGAACCCATCTGCTGGAAGGGTGATATTTTTAACAGTGCTGTTAGTCCAGGATTTGCTGACATTTGTTTACTTCAGAAAAGGGATGGGAAGGCAGAGCGGGAGGCGACATTAACCTTTCGTTTCTGTTTGCTGGGAGTGAAGGAAATATGGGGACTGACTCAGCAGTTTGAAAAGTAGGTATTAAATCTCCCTTTCCCTTCCCTGAAAGCCCAGGTTCTGCATTGCACTGGAATGTGGAGAAAGGTTGCTCTGCTGCCCTTGCCAAGCCTGGGATGGTTTTCGGAGCACTGCAGCACCACGGATCTTGCTCAGGTCGTCCCACCAGTGGGACTGCTCATGCTGGGAAGCATCCTCCTATTTGTCTGCTTCAGAGACACATGCAGCTGCCAAGCAGCTGATGCAGAGATGAGGCTGCTGCCCTGCTCTGTGAAACACAGGCCATGCTGCTTACACAGTAACGCTTCAGGGTTGCAGCAGCCTCTCCTCTATTCCCAATTTAGGCTTATAAATTTAGCCTAGGGATCACAGATTGCCAATGTGGGATGTGTAGGTTACATATACACCATTTATCAAATAGCAGTGCCAGGGAATGCTGTAGATGCAGAAATTCATCCAGGTGAACTGCCAAATGGTTATGAAGATCCTCAGAATGCCTCTGTGTGGGCTAAAGACTTTCCTTGGACCTAAAAGTTCCCTCTCATTAGACAAAGAGCGAAAAGCAAAATGAACCAAAGAGAGAAAAAATGACTTATCCGATGACTGGAATAAAATCCTACTCCCTCCTTTTCATTATGCAGCTCTATTGAAAAATGAAAACTGCAACATACTGCTGCTCTGCCTGCTGCTCCAGGGCTCTCAGATACTCTTGTGTCAAATTGGTTCAAAACCCTGTAACACTAATACGGACCATTCAGGAAGTTAAAAGAACTTGCACACATCTGGGAAGAAAAACTCCATGGAAAGGATCAGTAAAGTCAGAGACAACACATTTGGCTGCAGCAGCTACTGAGCCAAGAAGCAGCTGGAGCCTGGGGGAATGTTTTGGGAAAGTATGACTTGATGCTTGATCTGTTGAAATCCTCATTTTTAAAGCATTTGCCATTGGATGCTATCAGAAATAAGATGCTGAGCTAGATAAACCCTTTGGCCTGAATCAGTCTGAATGCTTTTACACCCCTGTGTGTTCTTGGAGCTGATTGCATTAAAATCCAAATGCACAGGAAGAATGAATTAAACCTGAATTAAGGGCCAGCTCTTCTGGCCCTTAATTCTGGCATTTAAGTTTTTTACTTTACTAATTTTAACACTGTAGCAGTACTGTTTAGAAATCTGTCTTTAAATTGCTACAGATACTTGTCTCTCACTGCCTGGTCTCAGGTCCCATTTACCCTCACCACTTGTGCAGAGAACTGATTAAAAATTGATTATTTTGCCATGGGTTGATATAGCAAGTGCATGCATCAGTTCCCTCATGCACTACATACACGAATGACTATCATGACTTCTGTGAGATCGTTACGGGTATTACACCAATTTTATGGCAGTGAAATTGAGGCAAAAAGAAATCTAGTTTTAAACTACCAGAAGGATCACCAGAAGTGAGCACATGGCATTGGCCAGCCTTGTTCTCACGCAGCACAGGATTTTTGTTACAATTTGGATGCTTAAAGCCTGGTATCAAATATATAATGTGTCATACTTTGGGGATTCGTATCTTGGGTGTTAGACCAAGACACAGAGGAAGTAAACCATAAAAACTCACAGACATCTGTTAAAATATGTTGCTTCTGCAATGTTTAAGATATGACTTCTGCTTTTTCTGCAAGCCCTAGACTCCTTCCCTCGTTGTTCTTCAGCCTTTCCAAGAGGCGGGGCTGCCACCAGGGAAGGACTCCTTCCCTGCATGGCTCTGATTCACTCCCCGAATCGCTGGCCAGAGGACCCCGTGAAGAGCTGGAATTAGACCAACAAGCTCTTTCTCAGTTTTGTGGGACATGGCTTCACCTTCAAGCTGCTTCCCATAAACGCTGGTGAAATGGTTGTAAATAAAGCACAAGAGGAGCTTTCTTTTCATGGCAAAACTCCCACAGACATCTGATATGCCCAGTGTTGGCATTAAAAACATGAGTGGGCTGGCTTGTGCAGGACTTAAAAAAAGCCTTTCCGAGTTAGCAGCATTTAGCAGCTCATTAATGTATCTGAAACCTGACCTTTAGCAGTCCATCCCGAGGGGGAGATCATTAAGGTTTTCTCTTAATTATTATTCTGGCTAAACCCAGCCTGAAAGTTTAAGGCTGTACTATGGTCTTCGAACAATATATAAGACACATCTCTGTTTTGAGGAGTGTTCTTTTTGCTTGGAAAACCAGGAGCAGTGAGTCAGCTGGCTGCTCGTCCTTTCCCCATTATTATATTGAATATCCATAGTTTCAGATGGGAATAATTTTGATCATGAAATTAGTTTGGACATGTTTAACACCTCAAGGAGTCTGGAGAGGGAGTGCTTTCTCTGATGAATCTTTTGTTGTGCATAGGTCCCTATGGAGGTCATTGGAGATTCCTAATCTGCATCCATTCTAATGAATTAATTATTTCTAGGGTTAATTTTCTGTCACAGAAGCCAGCTGGTGCAATCTAAGCACATAAACTATGGCATGTTACTCCTTTAGCCTCTAGAACAGAATGGCCATGCACAAACCTTAATTTGCACCAGGGAATTATTTGGGAAAGTGCCATGAACAGGGCAGAACCATGCCAGGGAGCATGCAAAAAATTTAATACTCTTTAACAGTCACAGGCCTGGCCCTTCTCTGTTTTCTAGTAAAGGCTTTAGCCAAAGGATGTTGCTGTTCTGCCACCTCCAGTGCACAAGAATCCCTTTGATGTTGAAATTCTGAGTCCTGATGAGGTACCTAATGCTTGTGTATATATCTATACACTTGGAGCATGTGTGTCTTAATCCCTTTGTGGACATTATAAAAATGCACAGTGTGCTAATTAAGTTTATCATGTTTTTATAGAGATGGCTTCACTGGTTGAAAGCGTACAGGGTGACTGACAAAACAGTGTATCACTAATGCCAACTTTAGGGCCAAACCCTCAGCTGTTTTGAACCCATCACTTCCACCTGACTTTATTGTGTGCATTCATTAATTTCTATGATCATTAAAACCAGCATATACAATAAAAACTGAGGAAATGATCTCTTTCTCTCTTTTGTCATAACTTTTAGGGAGGAAGGACCACTGAAGAAGCATGACAAATAGATTACCCTTTATAAGAAGCCCAAAGCCATGAAAGAAAAAGGAGGAATGAGGAAACTGCTGGATCAAAAGACTTTAAACTCTTTGCTTTTAGTGCTTTTCATACATTTTAAAATGTTGCGTTGTCAGTCATTGCAATGGGTGTAAGGCAGATAGAACCCAAACCCACACTTCCGATACCATTTAGTAGCTTGGTACACGTAACTCAGAGATGTAAAAAATCTGGAGAGAAGCAGCCTCTTAAGTCTGTTACTAAAAGAGTGTTTTGCTTGCTGAGCTCAGAAGAAAGAAAATTATAATCTACACCAGAAGCAAGGTGCTGACGGTTCTCAATGAATCACTGATCTCACAGACTGCTTAGTTTTATTACTTTTATGTCAGCAAAGCTTTGTGAGAAGCACTTCATGATGTACTCTCAGTACACTGAATTTACTCAGAAAGTCAAATAATAAATATAAGCCAAACTGTATTTGCAAATCAGTGCAATTTAAACGTGAGACAGAATGCAAAGTTATGTTTTGTTTTAGAAAGAGATTTTAAGATTACTTGCCTCCTACAGGAACCTATATATCAATTTATTTTAGTTGATTGCTTCTGAGAATGTTGCCCATTCATCCAAACAATGACATCGCAAATTGCTCTTTCCCTTCAGTTTTAAAGAACTAAAAGTGATTTTAGATATTGTCATGAGTTATCAGTATAAGACTGAGCCAGAAATTTGTACCGTTTCAACCTATATCTCTCAAGCTGATAAATGATTGTTATAATGGTGTTTTCATTCTTAAGGCTCCAACTGCACAGTACAAGCTTAAATGATTGCTAAAAAGAAACCAGAGCACTAGGGCAAAATACAAAAATGTGACAGCAAGGAGTATTAAAATTCATTTTCTTGCAACAATAGTATCTGCAGTCTGTAAGATATCCCCTGTGTGGAAGTGGAAGGTGTTCCTGCCTATGGCAGGGAGATTGGAACTAGATGATCTTTAAGGTCTCTTCCAACCTAAACCATTCTATGATTCTAGGATTCCAAAGGGTATTTTTCAAGAGAAGCAGTAAGTTACAAAAAAAAAAAAAAAAAAAAAACCAAAAACAAACCCAACAACAAAGTTTACCCCCCCAAAACATTGCTACACAATCTGTATTTTGTACCCTCTTTTTAGATATAATATTATTCTTCCATGTGAAATATTAAAATTAAGCATCTTCTCATTTTAAATGGGAAGATGAAATCTTCACATACCCACGTACATGGAGTTCTGCTGCTCTAGCACCAGATCACTGCAGTTCTGTGCTATTTTCTCAGGCAGAAAGGGGGTTGAGTACCTCAGCCTTCTCCTCACCTGCTATTGCCAGTTTACCAGCTTTTTTTTTTTTTCTGGGGTGGTGGTGAATGCCTTCTTTGACCTTCCTTTTCTGGCTGACACACCTTTAGGAGCCCTCGTTATTTGTGTCTCTTGCCAAATTCAGCTCCACGTGCCCTTTGGCCTTCCTCACTCCATCCTTATACATGAAGATTGTGTCCCTGTAATCTTTCCAGGATACTTGTCTGTCAGAGGATGTAGCAAGGCTGTGCAGCCTGACCACGGGAGAAAGAATGTAAATAAGATGTGAACGTCCAATCATATGTGAAGGCTCATGGTATATATAGATAATAGAGCTAAGAATAGTGTTAGTATGTAAGATTCTAGGAGACAGTGTGTGTGTGCAGCTGTGTAAAGACAATGTAATATTCTGGATGAAGAGAATAAAGCTGAATTTAGGCCATCATCATCTGAGTGCCCAGTTTTATTTACATGGCCGTCCTCATATTTAATACAACACTTGTCCCACTTCCCCTGCCTCTGCTTTTTCTTCTTGCCTTCAGTTTGACCAGCAGCCATGCTGGTCTCTTGCCTTCCTTGTCCAATTCCTGCCTCCTGGGGATTTCTTGCTCTCGAGCTTTATAGAATATTTCCCCAAAGATCTGTCAGCTGTGTTCCCCTCTTTTGTCCCCTGAGGACAGTTTTCCCAGGGAATCCTATTGACTAGCACCTTGAAGAACTGGAATTTTTTCCCAATGTTCAGGGTCTTAACTTCACTCTTTACCTAACACATATCCCTCAGGACTGCAAACTCCCCAGTGCATGATCCCTACAGTCCAGGCTACCTCCAATCTTGACATCCCAGTTAGTTCACTTATATTGGTGATCATCAGATCCAATATTGCGTCCCCTCTGACAGAGCTCTTTATTACCTGGTTCAAGAATTTATCCCCCATGCATTCCAGGAGTCTCCTGGATTGCCTACAGCTTGCTATGCTACTTTCCCAGCAGATGCTGAGGTCGTTGAAGTCCCTCAATAGGAAAAGCACCTTCAAGCACAATGTCTCCTATAGCTGGAGCAAGAAGTCTTCATCAATAGGCTCCCCTTGATCAGACAGCCTGTAGTAGACACCAATAAAAGGTTCCTTTTATTGCCTTCGTCTCTCACTCTTACCCACAGGCTTTCATGTTCTTATACACAGCTCTTCACACTCAATTCACATCTTGATGTAGAGAGAACTCCTTCCATCTCTTCTTCCTTCCCTCTCTCATCTGAACAGCCTGTAGCCATCAATAGCTTCACTCCAGTCATGGTATTCACCTCACCAAGTTTCAAGAATGGCCACTAGATCTCAGCTTTCTAGCAGCACGACAGTTTCTGACTTCTCCTGTTTGTTACTCATGCTGCATGTATTCCTTAGAGGCACTTCTGTTGGGCTGTCAGCTGTTTTGCCTTCCTAGAGGTACACTTCTTAATTCCTTTGAGATATTTCCCTGGTGTTTCCCTTCTGGCTTCTCTTACCTCAAGGGACCCTGGCTCATCTCCGTAAGACTTCAAGTGTGTTCCAGTGTACTCAGCTTATCTCAGAGTAACCATCTGAGGGGCCTGGATAGCACCGCATCCTTCTAACCTTGGCCTGTCATCCCACAGCTTGTCATATGCATGCCAGATATTATCCCCCTTCTCCTTCAATTCTAGGACAAACTAGGTTGTCTTTTGCAGATCTACAGTTGCCTGTCCCCTTCCATTGACACAGAGGAAGCTCAAGGAGACAGAGCTTCAGATGCTGACAGCTCAATTGTGTCAGGTGGGTTGAATCCAGGTTGAATCTAAATAAAGACTACAATTATCTCTGAAGAACGGGCTTATTTGGTGAGGTAGGGATTTGTACTGCATCCAAGGAGGTGGCTGGCAAAGCTGAGTTTCCACACCATGAAGTGATCAAGCAGATGGTCACATTTTGGCTGTTATGTGTTGGGGTTGTCTCCATGGGGTATTTGAGACCTTATAAAAATATGCATATGGATATGGACTGAAAGTTGTTGTGGAATTATTACTGTTAGGAGGTCTGCCTTTTCCATGCCAACAACAGCTAGAAGAGATGCCCTTGCACAGTAAAGAGAGCAATATCTGATTAGCAGGGAATAAAACCGTGGCATCAGCAGATCGTACAAATGTTATGGTTGCAAACTGCCAAGAAGCCTGTTGTCAATTAATTTTCTCACAAACCATTCTGCAGAAAATTCTTCTTTGCCTTTGTCACTAGCAGAACAATGATGGCAGATTTCATTACTTCTGGAACAGCAGACTGGGAGGTGGTGTGTCCAAGCAGACTTGCCAGCAGCCCAGATGAAGGCAGGGTGTGCTCATATATCTTCTCTTTGCTTTCTGGTCTCTCAGGTATGAACTAAGTAGAACAGAAAACAAAATGTTCATTCTCTTATTGGCCTTTTTTCTCCATTTTTTTTTCTCCTTTTTTTCTTTTAGCATAGGTGGTTGACAGATCTTTCTCAATTTGTTTTTGCAGATTCGTTTATTCAGGTGTAACTGTCTTCTTCTCAAGGTCTACTCCTTGTTTGAAGGGTGCTCGATGTCCCCTGGTACTTGGTGACTCCCACAGCTGTGATTCTTGTAGCTTGTCAGGAAATCCAATCCCAACCTTGTTGTGAATGATCTCACTTTTTCTATGACTGCAATTTTTGTCTCTGAGAGCAAAAACTTTAATACTAGTCAAGTTAGCCCTGAGCTTGCCTTAAAGAGAAGGTAAATTTCACAAGTTTTTGTTCAAAGGAAGAAGAAATTTTTAGGTCTTGGGTTACAAGGATGAAGAGTCTAATCTAAAAAATGCAAGTATGGAAGTTACTTAAAGCAAGGATCCTGTTTAGTCTATTTTTTTCAGGTTTCTTAGCCAGGGAACTTGTTCACACATTCACCCCACAAACACTCTACCTTGAAGAAGGGCTTTGAAGACATACACTAACCTGCACAGGAACAACTTAACTTGAATATTGACTTGAAGAAGCAGCTAATCATAACGAGATATATGCAAACCTTTTATTGTGGTTACATTCAGCAACTGCCATCACTTGGCTCTTGAAATATCCCGTCATGTCTCAATAATCCTTTCCATCCTCCTCTTATTTTTTACTAAAGAGGAGGAATTACTTTAGCATGGTTGGTAAGTATTTAAAATCCAAAAGAGTGTCTTAGTCTTATTTGGGAGTAGATTTGGAACAAAGAGGAATCTTTCTTTCATCTTTATTTTGTCAGGACTGAATTGTTGTCATTGTTTAGAATCATAGGATCATTAAGGTTGGGAAGGATCTCTCAGATCATCAAGTCCAACCATTAGCCAGGCACTTCTAAGTCTATCACTAAACCATGTCTCTAAACACTACCTGTGTTAGTGAATTTTGAACACTTCCAGGGATGGTGACTCTACCACTTCCCTTGGCAGCCTGTCCCAGTGCCTGAACATTATCTCAGTGAAGAAATTTTTCCTAAGATCTGACTTCCCCTGGTGCAACTTGAGGCCATTTTCTCTTGTCCTATCTCTTGTTACCTGGGAGAAGAGACCAACTTCCCCTGGCTACAACCTCCTTCCAGGGAGTTGTAGAGAGTGATAAGGCCCCCACCGAGCCTCCTTTTCTCTAAGCTAAACAACTCCCTTCCCTCTACCACTCCTCCAGACACCTCCTCAGCTCTGCTGCCCTTCTCTGGACACACTCCAGCACCTCAATGTCTTTCTTGTCATGAGGGGCCTGAAACTGAGCAAGGTGAGGCCTCACCAGAGCCCAGTACAGGGCGACGATCACTGCCTTGGTTCCTGATGGCCACACTATCGCTGATACAAGTTGCTGTCTTGCACCATAAAATCTAGGTTTGCTTTGTTGTAAATTTACAGAGCACACATGTAGCCAACTAAATTTTCTCCTTTTTGTAGAAACACATAATTCTTTCCTCCCCTGTTCTTAGGAGTTGGCTTTAAAAGTGCCTTTTAAATGCCTAAGCCAAGCGAGATGAGACAAAGCGAGAGAACAGAGACTGACTGCCTTGTTTGGGGATTATGTCACTCATCTGGGACTGAATCCAGTGACATCTCAATTCAATCTCAATTCAACAAATATCGCCAGGGTAGACTTAACAGTGCCTAGACAGGCACTGCTTCACCCCCAGTGCTCCTGCTGCATGGTGATGCAGAGACTGTGCTGGACTGTGCACCAAGTGGGTGCTAATTCTTTCTGATAGACAGGGGAATTAACCCTGGAACTGGATCTAAGCAAGTGTAGGTTCAATTTCCATTGATCTACTGACAGAACAGGGATATTTTTCATCATTTGTTAATGCAGGTGTATTTTTTTTGTGTTTTTTGTTTGTTTGGTTGGTTGGTTGGTTGGCTTGGTTTGTTTCCTTTGCTTTATTTTCCCCCAGGGTCTAAAAAAAAGTGATCCAGGACAATTAGAACATTTTATGTCAAAATATTTTTTTTTAACTTTTTTTTTTCTTTCAAGAAAAGGATAGAGAGTTAAATGCAAGTTTCTCAGACTGGAGACTCTCCAACTTGAACCTGAATTTTACAAATTCATGAAGAACTTTTCATAGAATCGTAGAATCATTGTATCAGATGGGTTGGAAAGGACCTCTGAGATCATCACATCCAATCCTTGATCTACTACCACCTTGCTAGACTGTGGCATGAAGTGCCACATCCAGTCTCTTCTTAAACACCTCCAGGGACAGAGAATTCACCACCACCCCGGGCAGGCCATTCCAGTACTTGATTAGCCTCTCTGTACAGAATTTCTTCCTAACATCTAACCTAAACCTCCCCTAGCAGAGCTTGAGACCATGTCTTCTTGTCTTACTGATAGTTGCCTGGGGGAAGAGTCCAGCCCCCACCCGGCTAAAACCTCCTCTCAGGGAGTTGTAGAGAGTGATGAGGTCTCCCCTGAGCCTTCTCTTCTCCAGGATAAACAATCTCAGCTCCCTCAGCCTCTCCTCACAGGACTTGTGTTCAAGTCCCTTCAGCCTCCTTTCTCTTCTCTGGACCCGCTCCAGCACCTCAATATCCTTCCTGAACTGAGGGGCCCAGAACTGGACACAATACTCAAGGTGTGGCCTTACCAGCGCTGAGTACAGGGGAAGGATCACTTCCCTAGTCTTGCTGCCACACTGTTCCTCATACAGGCCAGGATGGCACTGGCCTTCTTCTTTTCCTATAAAAAATCCTTAAGTGCTTAAATGTAATTTGGTAGACTTTGAAGACTTTGTAAAGAGCTTAAAAAAATATTTAGAAAACTGTAAGAAGAAACTAAAAATTTTTCTGTAAGAGAATAGCCTCAGTAAACACTTTCACATGAATTCTAGATGCTTTAACACACACAGTCCTACTCTAACATCTTACATGCTCAGCTTGTTCATGTTCATTTTTCAGTCCATAATTAACTAAGAGGAAACAACCAGAGCAATGGATCCTCAGTTCCCACCCCCAAAGGTTTTCTCTGCAGGGCTGAACATGGTATGCCCTAATATTTACTGTTTACTCTTCAAAGGCACCAAGCACATGAGCTTCCTCTTTAGACAAAGAAGTTATTAATTGGATATTAAAATAGGTGGGTGTCTCTGGGGGCACCCATCTCACATCACTGACTCTTGAGGGAATCTAGAAGTCTAATTTTCAGGCTGATAACTCTAGGTGAGATGACATTTTAGGCACTCTTAACATTAAAAAGTCAGTTAAAAATATATGTAGACACCTAAACTGACTGATAGACATCTAGGGAATTCCTCTTTCTACCTCAAAGACAACTTTGGAAATCCCACTATGTATGCGTGTGTAGACATATTAACACTTGACAATTTTCCCTTAGAAACTTTTGAAATTTTTTTGTGCTCAGCTTCACAAAGGTCACCCCAACAATTTTCTTGAGAATTTGTTTAAACTAAAACAGCTGAGAAAGTACTAGCAGTCTATACTCAGAGAACGATGAGTGCACCAAGCTTATTTGGTATCTAAGTAACTTTTTATTTGCTGAAATGTTTACTGGAAGCCAACCTATACTTTAGTGCAGGTTTCATGTAATAAAATGTGATTAGAAACCCGCACTGAAAAGTTCACCATGATAGTGTTGGGGTGGGAAAGAAAGGTGAACACTGTAGACATTTATCTTATAAGACTAACAGAAGAGCACTCAGAGTGAGGTTTTGGGCTTTCATAAATTGTAGTCAATAATTTTCATATTGAATCCTAAGGACTTTAGTTCTTCGTGAGTAATTTTACTGAATTCTTTTTTTTTTTCTTCTAAAAGGGATTTTGAATTTTGTGTTGTTTCTGTAAATCAAGATCCTGATTCATATCTCTTTTGCATCAGTGTAAGTTAATGATAGTGGCATTCTGAGTGCCAGAGAAGGTGTTGGGGAATTTGGGCTGATAACAACAATGCAGAACGTGATTAACTGAGAAATACTGACCATGAGAGACACAGAGAGAACTGTGATTCAGGAAGGGGGAATCCCTCAAGAACACGAGTAATTTCTCATGGTGATGATACTTCCATCACAAATTCTGGTACATACATCTCATTCCATTTTTGCCAAGGTATGGCAATTACTGGAGAGTGTCAATTATCATTATGACACACATTAAACAGAGGCTTGTGACACATGCCAGGCATATAAAGCACATGAAGAGGGACTAGTGATCTGGAATCCATTATTTATGGGAAAATGAAAATATAAGAATCACTAAAATAAATCACTTTATATGACTTCACATTCAGCTTTATGCTTCTAGGATAGCAAATTGGTTGGATGTGACCTGTTCTTGTCAAATTCATGTTAACTCTTTCTTATCTCACCTTATTATTCTGCTAGTGTTTGCAAACTGATTGCTCAACAACCTTCTCTCCTATCTTTGTGACTAACAGGTTGCCTGGTCTGTAAGTTTATGGATCCTTCTGGTTATGCTGTTATTTAAAGATAAGAACTTACCTCCACCATTTCTAAGGGAATGATTGCTAAAGTTTCCAGGGTTATTTCAGATAGCCTCTTGAACCTTTGGAAAATAATTTTCATTAGGCTCTGCAGGATTGGAGACATGTATCTTATCTGACAACAGATGGTTACCCAAAATCACCAGGGAGTCCATTCAGATCCCCAAACATAAGTGTCCAGGACTTGAGTATTCAAACATGACTGGCAGGATTCATACTCTTAGAAAATTGCACTAAGTCCTCAAAGTGGAATGTATTTATGGAAATAGGGAACACATTTGATCAACTGAAGAGATGTCTTGACTATGTTTGTTTATTGGTGACGAAACCCATTAGTGGAAATGTAGATGACCACCGACATTTTGGATAATTTGATACACATTTCTTCATGTCTGTTCATTTGACAGCTAGAGGCCAGACAGAATATATGTCAGGGCTTCTTAAACTGCACAGGATATACCTGCATTTAAGCAGCTGAATCCCAGCTGTAACCTCTGCTGGTACAATGGGAACCATGAAAGCCTTATCTTGAATCAGGTTGTTTAAACAACTGAATCAATGTCTGTTGCACAAGATGTGCAAACATCTACTAAGTAAAAATAATTTTTCCTTTTTTTTTTTTTTTGTTTCATTTTCTAATATCATGTTTACTGTAAGGCTATTCTTCCACAGGAAAAGCCTTCATTTTGCAATAATCCTACTGTACAACTAATAAATAATGGTAACAATCCAGGTCATGTCTATTGTTCCCCACAAGCCCAGGTTGGATTTTAATCACACTTCTCCTTGCAAGTCTATATTTTCAGACTGATCTAGGAATTTAGTTGGTGTTATGGTTGGTGACATTCTTATTCCACCTATTCCCACTGAGAATTTTTACTGAGTCTGGGTGTGAGTTGTCAGGACATACCCATTGTTAGACTGGACCACTCACTACTCATTTATCAATGAAAAAAATCAAACTCCAGATTTATCCTCTTCTTGACTTAAAAAATAAACTATAAATGTAGCTTTTCGTTATGATTGATTCGTGTCTTATATAAAATGATCAGAAATGAACCATGTAGTCATTTTCTGTTCTTTTGGTCTGCTTTGGTTTCAGTTTTTTGACAGTGATGACTTTAACGCCTGTTTCCCATTGATTCTATCTCCAATATTCATATATACTCAGGTTATCCAGCAAATATTCCACTTTATCAGCACCAGCTGTCAGTCATTCTCACTATATTATCACCTTCTTTTGTAGCTTACAAATATCTTTT
The DNA here is from genome assembly GCF_003031625.1 of Empidonax traillii. Taxonomy (NCBI): domain Eukaryota; kingdom Metazoa; phylum Chordata; class Aves; order Passeriformes; family Tyrannidae; genus Empidonax; species Empidonax traillii. The sequence goes on from NW_020955802.1 coordinate 447,655, forward strand.
TATATTTTATTGAAAAAGGAGACGAGATAACTCAGAGCTAAATCCATCAAGGGCTGATGTATTTTTTTGCCATTGTCTCTACTGAAACGTGCTACAGGTTATTGAAACCCAGATTTTTAAAGCTATGCTATACACTCATTTTCAGTGGGTACTTCTATATCATTACATTAAACATTGCCCTGGAACAGTCACCACAAAACTATTTGCCATACTTCTGATTGTCAGAGAGGTCCCTGAGACCCGTTTGATCTGCGCCAAGTAATATTCTCACAAATAGTTCCCAGGCACAGTCTAGGGTGTATGATGGGCCAGAAACTGTTCCCAATAGGAAATTTGGATGGGACCACTCTCTTTTGAAGGCTGGGAGAACTGCAACATATGGATGTTGTCAGATAATGCCAGCTGGCCTCCAGCACAAGGAATAAACAGTGGCACAGTCTTGCTAACTGGTACAGCCATTGCTTCCAGAGATGAAAAATGTATAAAACCTTAAGAGAATGGGAATGCAAGCTACATTTTTTTTTCTTGCTGCATACAGATTCTGCTTAGAACCAAATAGACTCCATTTTCTTCCTTGGAATTTCATGCACTTACAAAACACCTGGAGTGGGATTCATTTGAACATGTGTAACTCTGAGCTAGCTGTTTAGACACTCTTTTTAGTCCACAAAAGAGGAATGCTTTTAAGGGGACAATTCATTTCAGTCTAGGAAAGCTTCTAAATCAGGACAGATGAATTATGACTCAACACTGCACATTTCATCCCATTGACTACAAAGAGAACCTGCAATGACCTGCTGAGGGAACCAGCTCAGACAGAGCTGTGGATAGCTCACCCTTTATTTTTTCTGGTTTCTCTGAGTTTTAGAATTTCGGTTTTGCCTTCTAATTTGGTTTTTTACAAAGCTTTTACTGCTCAGCAAGAGTTAGATGGCATCATAATACTGAAACCAAGGGAGTACACCAAATAAAATAAGCTCAGGATCAGTCTGCTGTCTTTCAGGTTTTCTGTGATAATAAATGTTTTAATCTGTGTCCTTCCTCTTTAGTCTTCACTTTAAAAAAATCCCTTCATCCAGATACTTTATTTCTTTCCTGTTTGTCTGTTTTATACTTTGCATAGGAATTATGATCAATGTACATCTTATCTGTTCTCCTTCAGGAATTTCCCTCTAACTTTTCACTGTCTTAATGACTTTATGTTTCATAGCCTGTTTAATAATTCTAAGGCCTTTCCAAATTATTCTTTTCTGTAGATGAAGACCAAAGAGCTATAACATACTTCTCCTTGGAGTAGTAAATTCAATCATGTATTAATAAACACTCAATCTCAATTCACTCTTTGCCTTTAAACTCTGGAATATTTCTCCCCTATTAGTCAACAGAGACTCCCAAGCTGTCTCAGTTCAATTGCTTGTTCAGACTGTCAGAATAAATAATTAACACAGTTCAGTAATTCTGTGTTTTTTCTCCCTGTAACTGATTGGTAGAGGGGACATGAATAAAAAAGCCTCTGATTCTTCCTAAATCTTCTGAGGTGCATAGGAACTTAACCCTCACCTATCAGTGGGCTGAGATATCCAAATACATTCGAAGTTCCGCCCAAAGGTGAACCTAAAAAATAAAAAGTGGTGTATGCTTATAATAAAAAGAACATCTATCTTAACTAAAAATTCTGGAAGTCAGGTTTTTTAAGCAGTGTTCAGCAAGCATTTTCTGTGAGGTCAGGAAACATTGGTAGAGTCTTGTACACATCACAAAGAATAAAAAAAAAAGTAAATATAAATGAAAAAGTTCAATTCAGAAAACTTGGGCTTTACTTGATCTGTAGCTGTGGAAAAGATGAGATCAAAGGATGTTATTTTTCTCCTTCCTATCTTTCCAAAGATGAGGTGTAGATGTGAAGGAACATAATTTTTTCACCTTTTCTGCAAGCACTTAATTTGATCTAAACCTGTAGTTCATCTTGGAGACAAATTTACAGTATCTTAGAGTGGTTGTGTGCTTTAAGATGAGTTCAGATCACAAAAGGTCACATATTTACTGAAGGGGTTGTCATCTGAGAGAAGGAAAGGTGATGAAGGATGTCCCTCCAATATCAAGGTACAACCCCTGTATGTGTTGTGCCACATGAGACAGGTAAAGCTTTGCAGCCTCGCTTGTGCTTTTCCCTTTTCCCACTCTATTGGATTAGATTGCCAACATTTTTTTAAAAAGGAGAAAATGGGGAAAACACAGAGCGTTTCTCTTTCAGATATAATGCCAGCAAAACACATTGCAAGCTTTAATAGTAATGGCTTTGGAAAACACACTTGTTGGGTTTAAACATCTTTCTATTTCACTGTTAGTTTCTCAGGCAAAACAGACCTAGTTGTACTGGGCAAGAAGGTGTAAATGGGAAACTAAAGTAGGATACCACTCATAGTAATTCATTTATCTTTCTGATGAGGTTACGTTCTTGCACAGTGAAGTGTCCTACATTCAGAAAGAGATCAAATTACCATGAAATTCCGTTGTTAACAATGGACCATTAACTTTGAAAAGCCATTTGGCAGTAAATAAGTTTTACTAAAACATTGTCCAAAGACACCTGTCAGGATTAGAAATGCATTAGCAGAGGTTCTTTGTAGCTTGAAGACTATAATACATGTTATTTGAAGAGATTCTGATGCGGGGGAAGGAAGAAGTTCTCTTCTATGACACTAAGCTAAACAAAAATCTCACTGCAAAAATAGCCAAGAGTATTGAGCTGCAGTGTTGTGGTAGTGGCAGCAGCAACACTCTCAGTTCAGGAATGTGAGGGTGTAGGGAACACGAAGAGCCCAAAGCGTGAAGAAATATCAGCCCACTTTCTTTTCTTATGCAACACATCTGAACAAATGTAGGTGAACACAGTAGGTATGTTTCCACAAAATTAGCCCCACACCCACAGCAAATCTCATTCAGAATAACACTGCACAGTATTCCAAGAAGCTGTGCTTAAAAATAACAGGTCAGACTATCAGAGTCAGTGAGAAAGAGCAAGTTATTTTCTATCAGAAAATTCATATTTTGGTCAAGTTTTTCAAAGGATGCCTTAATTCTTTTACTGTTTCCACCTTCAGGTAGCTGAAACTTTTAACCAATCACAGATTGTCTAAAATTTCAGATTTCAGCAGTCAAAATAGTTTGTTTTGTGTTTTTTTGCTAAAAGAAAAAGTGTTTGCTGAAGAGCAGAATCAATGTTTTTCTTTTGTTTTTGTCAAACAAGCATTGACCCAGAGGGGGAAAAGCATGTGCTCTCATGTAGAAATTCTTAAACTGAGAATGTTTTCAACAAATTGTTTTCTGATCTGCGATGCTTTAGAAAGAAAAAAAAAAAAAAAGAGGAACATAAATGCAAATCCTCCAAACTCCCTGCATAAATGCCATAATGAAGCATAACTTTATGTCACACTTCCTCAGCTACTGCATTGTGGTCTCAGGGCATCTAGAAGTGTCTGAAAATGGATATTCCTCTATTGTAGGAATGGTCAGTCCATTGAAAAGATGACGTTATGGCCACTAATGGTGGTTGGAAGTCATCTTCCCTACTTTCAGCCAAGGGGAAAGGAAAGTGGTTAATCTCAATAGTTCACCTTTGAGTGGAGAAGGTATTCCAACAGAGCTTTGAAATTCCACATACGCTGTTTGCAGTGTAGCACAGTTTGGGTTGGAAGGGACCTTTAAAGGCTGTCTAATCCACCCCCCCCTGCCATGAGCAGGGACATCTTTAACTAGATCAAGTTCTTCAATGCCCAGTCCAACCTGGCCTTAAAAGTTTGCAGGAATGGAGCATCTACCACCTCCCTGTGAAAGCAGTGGAAGCGTTTTACCACCCTCATTGTAGAAAACTTCTTCCTTATATCTAATCTCAATCTGCCCTCTTTCCATTTAAAACCATTGCCCCTTGTACAGTCGTAACAGGCCCTGCTAAAAATGTCCTTCTCTTTCATAGGCCCTGATTTTCCTCACAATCATCCACGGTGATGTCCAGATCTACTGACTAAATTTTCAAAATATAATGGTGAACTAACTGCAGCTGTCTAGAAGAAAATAAGAGATCTAAATTAATTTTTTTTTAGTAGAAATATAAAGTCAAAATGGTTTTAAACACAGAGCCACAAGCCAAGTCTGCATAAAAAACAGTAAGGTTGTTCTAAAATATCACTTACGAGTTTAAGTTTCCCATTCTGGGTGCTGCGAAGTGTGACATTATTTAAATATACTGCACGTCATAAAATGTGAACATTGCTCTAGACTCGAGGTTGTGATTCAAGAAAGCATCCCATTAGGAAATACTTAAACATGTATTTAAGTGATTGGATTTTAATGCATGTTTAAAGCTAAGCATGAACAGAGATGGAGTTATGTCTGTGCTTAAATACTTTGCCGAATTGTCATCTCAATTATACTGTCTTAAACCCAAGTACATCTGCTACAATTTCTTCAATTACTTTGGATTCACTCCTGTATAAATGACCTCCATTGTTTCAGCTTCATTTTATTCAAAGTAGAGCTCTAGTCATCTAAGAAGTTGCACCAAGGATGAGGATATCTAGATGGAAATTGGGGAAGGTGTGATTTTATTCTGTCATAGCCCTTAGGCAATATAAATACACTGTCATTTCAGTAATTCTCTACAGAACTCTTCAAGAGTCCCTGTGGTGGAAACCAGAGGTGAAACATTCATGAAAAACAACATAAAGGAGACCAAACAGATTTTTTTTTCAAGCACATTTAAAATGGTTAGGGTTTGTTTTGTTTTAAAAACCCCTGAGAATAAAAACATTCAGTGTATAGGTTGGCTACCAGAAAAAAAGGTGTTTTTTTGTTTTTAAATATATTGAATTTAGCTTCCTTATGAAATGTTTGTTATGTTCTCTGTTCTTCTTTTGAGCCCGTAGGGATTTTTCAACCTTGTTAAAATGTGCCATCTGCTAGAGACATCCGTTATAAAATTACAACAGCATAAATTTCTGTTCCTGCTTCATTCTTAGGAGAAACACCAACACCTTGAAGGTAAAAGAAAGTAGCAGGATTTTAGAGACCAATTTTCATAAATTTGCTTACCTCAATTAACACGGTAAAGGCAAGTAAAGCAAGTTCTCACTAGCACTAAATAGAGAGAAAATAATTTCCCTTGTGAGGCCAGCTAATATTATGTGATTACTCCCATCCCAATTTCCAGTTCACAAAAATTAAATTTTTGCTTTGCTCCTCAAAGTATGGAATAAATAATAATTAAAAAAAAAAAAAAGAAAAAAGGGTATAAATATTCCCAACTGCATAAAACACTGTACTTTTACTAATATTGTTATTTAATTATATGGCAGTCAAAATCTTGTGTTATTTTGCGCTAAGGAAAAGCATTTGCAAAGCCTGGCTCTTGCAAGATCACAGATGTGGAATTATCCCTATTCATGTCAGTCAAATAGCTAATCCATAGACTTTTTTATTTTTGGCAAAAGTTGTCAACAAAGAAATAGATTAAAGTGATAAATCATGCAATATTCCCTGGTTGTGGTGAATGATGCTGAATGTAATTATCACAGAATTCTACAGCAAAGCTTATATGAGATTTTGCTCTCATATTTTAGCTTCCCAGGCTCCAGCTTCACTGCTCAGAGTTGTACACGAATTGTTAATTCAAAAATAGAGGAAATAAGGTTTTTGAGAGATCAAAGAAGAAGAGATTGCCTTCAGTTTGCCAGATTGGGGGGGGGCAGGGGATGGGGAGGGGGACATGTCTATCTCTTTGCAAAGGAGATCATCTGTTTTGAACCTATTTTCTCCTATCCTGAGCTAACTGTCTCTCAAAAATGCCACTAAAGAAACTCAACAGAGTTATTTTCATGGCCAGAAGTCACAATGAAAATTGTTACGAAAAAAAAAAATCCTATAACTTGTGTGAGTAGTGATGGAGCAACAAGTGATGTTTAATGCTGAAAAATTCCAGATCTAGTAGATGATTTTTGTACTACATGTTTTCAAAGAAAGGTTCATCTAGCTTAGGTCTAGCCTGGAGATGGAGAGGGTAAGAAGACTCTACAGCTTCTGCATGGAATCTGGCATTCAGTTTACGTGTTGCTTCCTGGCTTCATCCCACTCAATTGTAGGCAATTAAGAGGTATCCGTACCAGTATTTTTTGCACTGGTCTTTCTTTTTATCACTGGGAAGAGTGATTACTGATATCAGAAACACCTGCTGGGGATCCTTCTTTTCCTTTGGCTGTAGGGAGCCTTGGGCAAGCAGGAATTTTGGAGTGCCTGAAGTTAGGAGAGAGCAGGGGGAGCCTCAGGATACATCAGAGAAAGGTCTTGAATAGAGGATATGATGAGTTTCCACAAAACCAAACAGGAGTTGAAGAAAGGGCTCTGATTCAGAGGCTGTTCTTGATGACTTTCTGTCTTCAAAACCCAGTGAGGAAGGAAGTTTTTGTATCATGCTCTGAGGAAAATAAAAAAATGAGGCAAAGGGAACCCAGTATCAAATATCAGGTGAGTTATGTGCATTAGGGAAGGAACAAAATCTGGTCATAGCAACTTAACCTTCACAATCTTTTTCCATGTTTTAGAAGTATTTAAGAGTTGCTTTTGTGTTTGAGTAAGGACTGTGAATCATTAGAGGAGTGAGGTGTAATGCTGTGCAAGGAGGAGCGAATGAGAAATGAACTCGCAACAGAAAGAAGAAATGTGTTTCTCAGCAATGACTAGGATGTCCTGCAGGGTCAGCCATGCTCTCTGCAGACCAAGGACTGCAGGGGGAATAATTGCACCAACAGGTGCTGGAAGTGGGGAAACATCCACACAGTGATGACAACGGTGGGTTTTTTGCTATTTTTTGACATATGGCTCTGATTGTCAGTGTTACAGGCTATGAGGTGGTGAGAAGCCTGGAGTGTGTACACCACTTCCATCTCACTAGAAGATATTTCTGTCATGGCCAGTCCTTAAATAAATGCACTTTTTCTTTCCCTTTGGCTTAGTTCTTTTCCTTTCTATGAAAGTTCCTTCTCTATTTTGTTTTGGTTTGGGTTTTTTTCCCCTTTGCAAGAGCCAGGTTTTCTTTGGGGTGTCATTACTGACAAACTCACTGGAACTGTATCTACTGCCAAGGGCTTCTCCCTGCTCTCATAGTCTCCTCATGAATGTGTTTGTTCCTCATGATCACATTCCTTCCCAGTTACCATCTGCCTGTTGCCTGTTTTCCTTCTGTCTGACCCAATCCACTGGCCTTGGGGTGTAACAAGATTGCAGCCTACATTTTCAGATGTTTTCAGTCACTTTGGGGTACCATCTTGAAAAAACTCTCCATCTGTGCATGTGACAAGGGCCATGAATCTGGGGCTCACACAGAATTCAGTGGAGTTAAAGTAAGTAACAGCACAAGGAGGATGAGACCTTCCCATCTTTCATTCTTTTCCTTCTTTGTTCACTAGATTCTAGAAATTCAAGAATTTCTATTGTCAGTCCTGGAAGGGGGGTCACATCAGAAAGCACAAAATGGTGCTTTTGTTATTCTATTGTACAAGAATTTGACATGCTGTAAAGTTTTGCTTGAAAACTGCCAGTGCCAGCTGCTTTTCCTCATGCAGAGAGGATCTCTCGGCACACCCCACTGCAGTGTGGCATTAAAACCTTCATAAAAATCCCAGCCTTCAGCAAACCTGAAATAATACTCTCCTATCTCCTGGGAGTGGGGTAGGCACCATTACTGTATCAAGAGACCTTCAACCCTTATCTGCCAACACTGTGAAATTCACTTGGTTTAATCAGCCCAGAGAGAATGTTCCTACTTTGCCAGAGCTCAGATTCAGCTGCAGAAAAATTGCAAAGCTCTCACAAATGAAATGAGACACTTAAATTCTATCCTCAGAAATACAAACATATATATATATATATACTTACTTCTAGTTTAAGATCATTTTCCCATCTCATTGGATAAAGTAACTAAACGCCAGTTTGATTAGGGAATTTTTAAATTTTGATATCTAGTTGCAGTATGTGCACTAAGTTTATGGCAATTAAAGACAAATCCCATTATTTTGCTCTCAACCAAAGTTTAATCTCAGGGATGCCTGGACTGTTATTCCCAGAGGCAACTTTTATAGTGATTTCTAAGACAAGACAGAAAAATGTTGGGGAAAAAAAGAAAAAGAAGAGAGGAGAAGGGAGGGGATTTAAGGGATTAATTTCTGTTCCTTTTTGTCCTCATATATCTGTTTTAGAAAGTTACGTTTCTTACGTCACCAGCTGATACCTTATGAAATTCTAGAACAGGCAGTTTTTCTACTACTTGTTTTTTCTGTTTAATTTTCCAGCATTGTGGTTAGAAAACTGAGCCCAGCAATACTTGGTAGCAATGCCATCCTGATGCATATGGACACGCTGCTGGGTCGTGTGATTGGGTCTGTGAACCTGTGCTGTGTGAATCAATGGGCTCCACTGGAGCGTCACCCCGGGCTGAAAATAATGCTCAGGGAAAAATATTTGGGTAAAACAGCAGGGCTGAACTGGTGGTAAGCTTCATCAAACCGAGACTGATTGAGGTTGACTCCGCCACACATTTGTGTGTTACTTTGAGCTGGAAATTCTAGTCTAATAGAACTGAAAATGTTTATATCATTCCTCAAGAGCATCAGAATCTAAAACTGGAAGGACAGTATGGAAAAAATTGCCATAGAATTTTGTGTCCCTGTGTTGTGTTATGTATGCTGCGTTATGATATTCGTAGGTAGGATGATAGTGAAATCCTTTTTGTCGCGATCTAGACCTGCTTCATTATCTGTCTGGCAACTAGGAAATTCAGATCAAAATATCAGAAGTGCCCTCTGGCAGTAATTTGGACTAAGATCAGGGAGGCATTTAGAAAACAGAGAAGGCTGGTGGTTTCCTTAGAGACTTTTATCATCTTGCTTTCTTTCTCTGTTATCAGTTGGCATTAGTCCTCCCTTGCACAATGCAAGGGAAACCAAAACTGCCAGGACATTTTTCAGTGAAGCCAAGTGCTGTTTAAAGCCTGTATTTGGAAGTCTTTTCGTCTCTTATAAATGTTTGCATGGCATGCCATGAGAGGTTTGTCTCATGAGCACAAAAGCTACACAGGTCTCATGTTATTGTCAGAGAAGCTGCAGATGAGCAGTGAGCTGGTACCCATCAGGTTATTCAGCCCACATAGTGGGTCCTTCAGGCAGGTGTTGTCTTTAAATAACATTCATGTTTAATGTGAGCAAGCTAGAAATGTCCAACCTGTGTTTTCATAACTCCTCCTCTACAAGAGATCAAACAAATCCCCCCTTATCCTTCCCCCCTGGCTTTGAATATTGGAGTAAAAATATATCCTTTGCCTGCTCTAAATGCAATGCAGTTTTAAATTTGGGAGCACATGGACATTTATCTACTGCACAGGTGGGATCCATCTCACTAATTTTAAACATCTAAAAGTTGTGAATCTGGTCCAGATTGGTTGTCAGAGTTCATCTACAGTCAGTGGAGAGACACAGATGCCTCACCATACCACTAACTAGGTAAAATATCTAGGACTGATCACTTTCTAGGGTACCTTCTTTGTCAACAGCAATTACCAAAAGAGTTAAGACAATTAATTAGTCTATAACCTAAAGTTTTGGGTAGCTAAGATACACAAGATGAACTTTTATGAAGGCATTTACCTCTCTCCACTATGTCCAAAGTTAGCCACTGTCTTTCAGCCCTGGATAATAAGGAGCTTAAATGTTTTTTTGAGCTTCAATCTCTTGTTAGTTGTTAAAATTATTGTTTGACACAAAGGTGAACAATCTAAAACTCCAAATGTATTTTAAAAAAGGTGGATTAAAATCAAGCACAATTGAATTGATTAGATCAAAAGCCGATGTGGTTTTATTTATCTTATTCCCAATGATGGCTTTAAAAACAGGAAACACAGACTAAACCAATTTTGTTTTATAGAAAAAACTTTTCCCTCAGCAGTCTTGGTGACTCAGCACTCAAATTACCATATTTCGATATATGACCCAATGTAATTAGGACAATATATTTTTTTAGCTGGTTTTTACTTTTATGCTGTAGCTGAGTCTCCAGAACTAGTAATTTATCTCCAGTGATGAGTCTGCCCTCTTTTCAGTATTAAATGGCTCATACATTGTAGCTGTTAGTTGAAGAAGCAGAGACTGGAAGACTGTGGACTGTTTTTTGGAAAGCTCTTTCCTGCGAAATGTCGCCTTTTCTACAGGGGCAGACGTCTGCATTTTAAAACCTAGTTTTTTTCACCAGTTTATGTATTTAATGTCACTTTTTCTGTGCTTGCATAAAGCACGTGAGAGTATTTCAGAAGACCCCAGGGAGGAAATTATTCTCTCCTAATTTTAGCTGTGCAGAGCTTTAACTCCTTCTCTTACCGAACGCACAGAGAGATCATCAACAGGGAATCAAAACTATTTCCACCTCTCACCTTGGGGTGGGAAGAAGCATTCCCTGAAGGTGCTGCTCTGCTTGTCCACCTCAGGCTCAACCTGGACAAGTAATTGGCTTAGATGGGGTGCCTTGGTTTTCAGTAGCTAATGTTAAGTAAGATGCATTCTTGTACAAATCTTCTTTACATGGCAAGTCAGACCCTCTGCTGCACAGGGCTTGGGAAGGCTTCAGGGAAAATTGTGTAAGTCTCTTGTTTCTTGAGGCAGTACCTCCTAACAGGCACATGGGATACAGAAACAACAAGCACGGGGTGACAGGAGGATAGGTAGGTTGAAAAAGGCATCCTTACACAAGAGGACAGGGGAGGGAAAAACAAGAAGTGGGAAGAAACACCACAGAGCACAAAGGTGGGATGTAAAAGCAATGCAAAATCTGCAGCAAACCTGCCATTTTCTGCTGTGATATGACTTCCCCAACTCTGCATGGTAGTATTGAAGGTCTTATCCTGCCTCAGTGCAATGGGAGAGAGGAGCAGACAGGGAAGAAGGTAAGACACAGGAAGCTACAAGCTACAATATCCTCCTCGCTGCCTCCACTCGAGGCCATGGAACAATAGTGTGGGACATCAAGAAGGTTGTTCATCTGCAGCTCCAGTACCATAATGGAACCTTGACAGTGGATGAGGTCTTGCCCTCATCAGCTCACAAGCTTTTTCGATCTGTACCCTGATTTACAAGTTCTCAGTCCAACAAGAGAAAAATGTCCAATGATTTAATCTGCAGAGTCAGCCCAACCAACTTCATTAGCTTATTAAAAATGGGTTGATGAAAAACCTCTCCCCAGTGCTCATCCCAGCATCTATGTGGATGCGAAATATAATGCAAATTAGGTAATTAACTGGGTTTTGCTTCATTAATAGATAAATCAGAGAAATAAGAGTCTTTCTAAATACTAGCTATGCATTTTTCCAAAAATAGGACATCTAATGCAATTATTTATATTAGGTTTTTTGTATGTGATCACAGAGCATAAAAAGAAATTAGAGTTCCATGTTTATTGTAATTAAAGAATTCCCCTAGCCTCTTTATTTCATTTGGCTTAAAATAGACAGCAATGTTGCTATTGTAATTCATTAATTATCAGACTCACAACTTAAATCATAAGTCAAAGATTCCTACTTTCAGCTTGTTCCCATTTATACTGCAGGTAAGGGTATGTTAGAAGAACAGAAATCTAAAGCTGAAATTTTAATAAAATCCTCAAATGAGCAAAGAAGACGGATACTGTATCATAATCTGTATTTTTTAATATGTTATTTAAAACAAATAAGGATGGGTGAACTGAAACTTTTTAGCATAGGCCCTTCCATGGAGCTGATATGCCAGCTGAAGAAAGAATCACTAATATTTTTTAAGGCATCTGGCTTTGTTTTCCTACCAGATCTGCCACGATAGTATGTGATTACTTCAAAAGTTTCCAAATATACAACTCCAGTGGCTGTACACTTCATTATATAAAGCTGCTTTTGGAGGATAGTGGCATTTCAATTATGCTGTAATTTGGAAGCTGTTTCTGTATAACTGTATTTTGGAGTAAAATGCTTTTGTTACCTTTTTTTTACGCCACAAAGTGGGCTTATTAAGCAAGAAATAAATAATTTAAAAGATCAATAACTCCATCACGTAGGTGAACTGTTAACTATGGGAAAAGCAGGCATTAAAATTATCTCAAAGTTAGCTGCAATGTAGTTATACTACTGTTTCATCATAACTGCAGTGTAATTGTAATAGCTGTTCGTGAGAATATGTCGCTTGTGCCTTTTCTTCTGTCAGAACAGGAATTTATTTCAATGGAAACATATTAAAAATACTTTAGCTAGTATAAAGAAGAAGTCATTAAAGTCATCAGAATACATAAAAGATTCAGGTTATGTAGTTGTCCCTTTTGGGTTAGTGTGTTTTTATTTTATGTTTTTTTCTATGTGTTTATTTTTTTTTCCTTTGGTCCTGAACTTCATCTTGAATATCTTCCCTCATTCAAGGACATCCTTTCAATTAAATTATTTTTCCCCAGAGTTTCTCCATATTAGATAGATTTGTCATTTTCTTACAAGAAGGTTTTACTGGCAGAAGAGCACAAAGGTGCTTATTGTTGCTCATTTTGTGCCTAGTAGCAATTACCTAGTCATTAATTTTCCAAGTTTTAACCTTCTTATCTACTCAATAAAACACGTTTAAAGGAAAAAAATCTGGATTTAATCCATGTTTAAGTGGTAATTTTGGGACTTTTTCTTACTTAAATGCATTGTAATGCTGAAGGATGAAATAGGATAAAGCCTTATCAACTGTCTTGCAATGATGCTACCATTTGCCTGCCCCAGATGGGCTGGCACCCACTAAGCCAAAAAATGAGAGTGTCTTCATAAAATCACTACATGATGCAGAAACAGCTGTACAAAACTGCCTGTTGGTGTTTTCTGGGGAGATAGTGCCTTCTCTGGTGTGAAAACACCTGTCAGCAGAACTATGGATTAAAGAAGAATGCAACCAGTCGATAGTACCTTGCTGACCAGTTACATAGCACAATACTCCTTTAGTAACCTCATGTCTCAAAGGGTGCATGCCCTTTGCACCTATTTCTGAGATTAAAAAAAAAAAAAAAAGTTCTCTTAGCTAAGCCTTTGCATCTCACCTCTAGCATATTTCACTCCTACAAATGCTCATATATCTGTGAAATGCCATATGCCAATTTTCAGGTAAGAATTTTACATGATTTTCTCCCTCACGTATGTGGCAGTAAATATTCTTTCAGTGCAAGTCTCTTCAGGAGATTGCTGATCTTATAACCCAGCCAAGGTTAATTATTCCATGACTTCAGTTAGGTACTTGAACAGAAGGATGCTGATATCAGCTGGGGATTACTAAAACTATTTGCCATTGCTGTTGCTACTTCTCCAGTGAAGCTGGCACCTGTAGAAATTCTTCTGGCACCATGGCTGATCTCTTGTTCATTTATCTTTACATTGAGCAAAAGAGGTTTTCCTCTTTTCTCCTTTATCATCCAGTGTCTGAGGCATTTCCAGTAAGATTCTGACCTTCCCAATATCACTATGGCTTTCCTACGCAGATATGGTAATTCTTTCTTGCTCATAGCTCTTTGGGTGAACGTGTCTGGGTATAGACCAGCAGACGAGCCAGATGCAACCCTTCTTTATCCTCTTTCACCTTAAATGCTAATCTGCCCTTGAATGGAGGTCCCAGAGTGCACAGCCTAGACATATATAGCTTTAGAGCAGCTGTCTCAGTCCTCATGACAGAGTTTTGGTGGTGGCTCACAACCAAACGTGAAGGAAACAGCTCTGCCCCAGTGGTGCAATGCACCTCCACCTCTGCAGCAATACTGTCCTCAGCCAAGTAACCTGTGTCCTGATTACAACCCAATTCAGTCACATCTACTGCAAATAAATGCTTTGTTGTGTGTATGTTCCGGTGCCTCTCCGTCAAAACTTTGTAGCGAGAGAAAATATTTCAATCACGAGTATATAAAATTAGAAAGTAGTTTTAGCAGCTTCTTTAATTTTATGAAGTGATGGCAAGCCCTGTACACTTTCCCAAGCAGACATCTGGCCTCTTCTGTGGTTACTCCTACCCATGTTCTATAACAGTTGGGTGATGTGGTCCAAAATCAGACCACACAAGGAAGCCATAAGGAAGATGTTAAATTTCTAAAGCCAGGTCTCTGTAACATTGATCCAATCTTTCTATTTTCTTTTCTCTCATTCTCTGAAGTGAGTTTGCTTCGCAGGGTCCTCAGAGCTTGGAATGGATCTTGCACAAAAAGGCCATGCTATGAGCACAGCAATAATAAAAGCAGAAGTCAATAGCACATCTGTTGCAAGATATCCCGGATGAATTAATTTCTGAGGCAATTCCATTGATTTTGAAGGACTTATTCTGTGAATTCAACCATAACAAGGAGAAGCCAAGGAGAAAGGGACGTGATTTCTACCATTTCCACACTGATTTACTGCATAGAGTTTCAAGAAGGGGTAAGATTGATGAAAGGTAAAGTAGAGAAGTCCCTTCTCTGACACGCCACAGACATATTTTTTCTGACTACAAGCCCAACAATATTTTTTCCTTTTTCTAATGCAAAAAACCAGATACATTTTAATAAAGTTTTTGGAAGCATCCGGTACAAGGAGCTTTCCTATTTCACAATGCTCCAATTTCTCTGCTCTAACCAGGACCAAACCATCAGGTCCTTCTCGACACATGCACTGTGGGCCTCTTCAGAACTCGGTCCAGTCAGTGGAGGTCCTTACTGTAGGCCCTTGTTTGATGGGATAAGATGGGAGTCTGAGAGGCAGCTAAAACCTTAAGAGCTGGACTCTACCTGGAGGACCATGAACAGATCCTACTTGGGCAACCAGGAACAGAGCTACTGCAGCCCATGGCAGGTTTTCACCCACCAGAATCCCAAAAGCAAAGTGCAGATTAACGGTATAGGTGGGATCATTTTACCGACACATCATCTGAAGAGCAATGAATCAATTCCAAAAGGTGTAGGAAAAGGTGCCAGGATGCTGAAAGCCAAGTAGTACCTTCTAGACAGTCAGACCCTTAAGTATTCCCTACCACAGTCCTACTCCTATCCCTCACAAGAAACTGTGTTTTCCCAGATCCTGGGAGCTGGTGTGGGGAGACACTCCAAACCAGCACCTGGGTGAGCAGGCAGCACATATCACAGAGTTACTTGTTGAGGTGGACTGGAAGAAAATTCCCCTTCCAGCCTTACTGGGTGTTTGGATCCTCTGCTGCTCCATGCAGATAAGCTGAGGCCTTAGTTGTCACTTAGAAGATTATTGTGTTTAACTTTGAAAAGACCAGCGTTAGCAAATATGAAGAGGCAACAAGGAGACTATGGATTATGGTTTGACAATGTCACCTTGTTTGGGGATTATCAGTGCCAGTAGAATGCATCTGGCACAGAGGGATTTACAAGGATGCTGCCTCTAAGAAGAGGTAATGGGGAAACACTGTTTTCCTGGATTCTTTAGGAACCAAAGAAGTGATTTGAAAAGTGGTTTGAGGAGGCTCATGGTCAAGTGTCATATGTTTGATGCAAATAGGAATCAAATGCTATAACTGAAAACAGAGGAAAAAGAAAGACCACAGTTTTATTCTGAAGAGCCGAGGCC
This sequence comes from Empidonax traillii, assembly GCF_003031625.1. Lineage (NCBI taxonomy): Eukaryota > Metazoa > Chordata > Aves > Passeriformes > Tyrannidae > Empidonax > Empidonax traillii. The sequence goes on from NW_020955802.1 coordinate 463,289, forward strand.
ATATAAGGTTATGGGAAGAAAGGGTGAAGGGAGAACATTTGATGAACTACATCGACCAGGGGAAGCCTAGAGTACAGAAGGCAAAAATTGAGTGTGGAAAAAAAGTATGAATAGATGAATCTGTGGAAGCAGGGAAATAATATGGCCATATTTCTAGGAGATGGTCAGCAGCAAGTAAAATTGTCATAACAGGGATAAAAAAGAAAAAAAGCAATATAACTGCTTTATTTCCATTTCCCTTAAAAATTGCTCCCTTCTACTAGTAATTCTAAACATAGGTTACACCAGCAGCAGTTTCTGATTTCCGGAAAACACTCAGTTCCCAAATGGTTTGGATATTGACCTAATCTGTTATGCTGGAAAACCAGTACCCAGCAGTGATCTGATGAATGCAAGCTACCAAAAGAAAGCCATAAAAGGATTAAAGGGATATCTGTGATGTGATAAAACTTTAAGTAGCCTATTCCTGCCCTGTGTTACAATCTGAGTCACTGCCTAAAAGCTTTAATCTGCTGTGAAATCCGGATTGTGATGATCACAGGACTACCAAGTTTGTTAAAAGGCAAGTGCTAAAATTCAGATCAAGAAGAGCTTGAATTTGAGCTCTTACTGAGACTTCTTCCTTCACTGCATTTCATAAATACGATATACTCAGCCTTCTCATGTACTTTACCAGTGTGAAGGGAATGCTGTGACCAGCTTCACTGAATTACTACTGCCAGTTTGCACTGGAAAGACATAAAAAAAAGTTTCAAAGGACTGAAGATGTGAAGAACTAATGATGTTCATCCTAAGAGGTAGAGTGCAGCAATTGCTACCCACTGAAACCAGCTTTAATGTCTAGGCAAAAGGGAAAATCAAAATTAAAGAGGAATACCATTAAGAAGGTAACAGATAAGGGAAGTAGGTGAAATTAATCCCTGTGCTGAATGACAACACACGGTTTAATAGATATATGAGCATTTCACCAGCTCTCTATTGGGACTCCACAAGGTAGAAACACTGGAAGGGTTTATGGAAGAGCAGTGTTGTTAAGACCAATGTGTAGCAGGAAGTGATACGAAAACAGAGACCAGTAGAAGGGGTGAAGCACGTCTTGGTTAGATAAAATCCTCATGATGCAACACCTCATGCAGTCCTACTGTTGTGTGAGTTCAAGCAAAATGTGAGCAAAAGCCAGTCAGCCATATGAACAATGAGCTCTCCAGTATTTTTTACACATATTGTATTTATATGAGCAAAAACCATGAAGGCATGGAAAAGTTTGTTGTGTTAGTCACAGCTACTCTGAAGAGCCTAAAAGCCAGAAACTTTCTGGAAGAAATGAAGCAAAACACCAAAACATTTGTGTAGATCAAACAGTCAGTGGACCTTGGATGCTTATTAAAGTTTTCTAAGAAGAAAGGTTTGGGAATTTACTTTGGATTTTTGATATGTTGGCTGTAACATTACAGTCTTTAAAAATGCCATTAAATAGCAGAGTGTTTTTTGTTATCAGAGTCTTGCAAAATAAGAGATATCTAACAGAGAGAAGAACATATATTTTGGAGGAATAGAATATTTTGGAGGAATTTGTAGGAGTCTGGTGGGTAAAGACAATTGTCTGAAGTTCCCTAAGGGCAGGTATATAATAGGAATAGTGTGACGAAATTGAGAAGATGAAAATTGAAGTTGAGAGGTTGAAAATTTAAGGTTGAGCATAAACAAAGCTGATTCATTACTTAGATAGAAGACAAAATTTTTGTTCTTCTAGAGCAGAAACCTCATAGATTTTAAGACTAGTGAAAACCATACTGATCACATGCCAAAATATTGCAACCTTTCATTTTCACACCAAAATCGGAGTTTTGAGGTCTGGCCTGTATGCTACAAAATTCAGTCTTAGTCCTAAATTTTTTATTCATACAGAGTCCATCATCCAAACCCCTGAAAAATTGGTCCAGTGGTGAATTGCTTTCCATGTAAAAGAATTGTGTCTTCATTCTGGTATCAAGCGGTTTGCCTGCAGCTTCCAGACATTGTTATGTCCTCTCCACCTGCCCTGTGCAGCTGCCTGCTGTTGAGTACACCAGGAACATTGTATTCCTCCCTCTGAAGGACACCAGTTTTGTAGTCTATTTTGAAAAATACTCTAAGAAGACTTTATTTGTACCGTATAGTCAGTGGATACATGATAGCTATCTACATTTTACCGTATGAATCCACCCAAAATGCCAAACAGCATCTCCCTAAAGTCGTTCTCCTGACTGATGTCACCATCCCAGTCTTTCCCTAACAGACATTTGCCATTTCATCCTCCCATATAAACAGCAGCACCACACTGGGAATTCATATTCACTGCATTATCTGCTGTGATCTCATTGTTTCTTGTGTTTGGGGAATGCAATTGCTCATCTTGCATATATGAATACATTCTTTGTTTCTAGATGCATAATCCAGCACTTAACTGTGGTGGAGCACATGTCAACAAAATGAGCTGCTTAACGATGTGCTTGGGCTGCGTTTTCATTATTTTTTATCTGCCAAACCTTGCATTATCCAAGAAGTTTACTACTATTGATTTCTTTTTCATTCCAGAACATGGAGAGAGATGTTGAATAGGATAGGAGAAAAATTTTTTTCCTGATTATTTATGTCTTCACAGAGGGAAGAGCATACATTTATGATTTAATATTTCATTATGATATTTAATATAAGCTACAGTGATTTAATGCAGTACAAATACATGCATGCATCAAAATGTTGTGCAGGAGTAAATCAAATTACCATTATTTAAATACACTATACCAGCATGGTTTCTTTTCTCCTGTAAGCTTAGAGATTAATTTTTAAAAATCAGATTTGTCTAATAAGACATATTTTCCATTATATCATGCACAAAATTATTGTACCAGAAAATTTACTGACTTTTTTCCAGATGAATGTCTGATCTAGGGTGTTAAAACACCTGTTACCGTCACATTTAACATTAAATATTTAGAAGCTAAAATTGTTGAAACCTTTGTACTTAAATCTTTTATTAAATAAAATGTATTCTTTTTCCTCCTTCATGTTTACAATTTCAAAAGTGAAAGGAACTCCTAGATGTTTTCCTTTATTCATTTTCGCACACCTAGATTTTTTTGCCTTTGTTGTTGTTGTTGTTGTTGTTTCCAGAGGAAAAGTAAAATGAGGTTTTAGAATGGAAAGTAAAAATTCTGAAAATTATGAAAACTAGAAAGTTATCAAAGGAAGTAAAAAGTTTCTTACACTTGGACTACTGACAGGATTTTTGACCATTCCTTTTCTAAGGAATTTATGAGAAATAGTTAATTTTGCTGGTGTTTGGTGAAATTTGAATCGAAAACTTTAAGATAATGGAATTCATCCAGAGGAGAGCAACCAGGCTGGTGGAGGGGCTGGAAGGAGTATCCTATGAGGAGAGGCTGAGGGCTCTGGATTTGTCTGGTTTGGAGAAGAGGAGGCTGAGGGGTAATCTCCTTGCTTTCTGCAGCTTCCTGAGGAGAGGGAGGTGCTGAGCTTTTCTCCCTGGGATCCAGTGATAGGATAGATTGGATAGCTGGATTCGATGCCTTAAATTTCCCTTTTAATTTCACCCATTACTCAATATACCGAACTCAGTAGAGGGATATTAGTCTAAAATTTATCATCCTGAAACATGTCAGCTTTGTTTTACGATGTAAAGTTAAACCAATCTTCTCTATGAGAAAGCAAAAGTAATTTTTAACAACTTTATCAGTGTACTCCATTTTCCTAGCCAAGTTATTAGTGGATCAGTGGCACAGTTTCACACACTGTTATGGGAAAAGTTGTGAAAGAACCTGATCTGCAGGTTAAAAAAAGACTGTTTTTCAATAATATCTGTTACACTTACTAATGTAGGGACAAACAATCCCATCTAGGAATTAAAAACCTTTCAATGTGCTCCAATAAAAGACAGGACATCTATATCACTGACTAATGAAACTAAAAGTATGCTCATCTTTTCAAAGAAACATTGAATAAACTCCAAGGAGAATTTATCAATGGTTAAAATATAAAGTTTCCTATGGAATGCTTTGTTTGCTGTGTGTTTGGCAATGCAGTGGCAGGTCCCAGGGAAGTGGTATGCAAACGTGACAGGGTTGGGTAAAGGAGGTCACAAAGGACAAGCAAAGGTCTCCTGGAGTACTGACAATACTCTTGAAATTTAAAAGCTGACAAGCATCTTTTCCAGCTTCTGAACAAAACTCCCAGAGGGATGAAGTTTAACGATTTCATTGCTGCAATACTGAACCACATATATAGTTTTTTACTTTTTCTTTTATATGAAATGAATTGATATTTTTGCCTTGTTTTACCCCAGTTTTCTACATTTGGTTATGCATTTGGGCTTGTTCAACTGTCCTTGACCACCAATTACTTTCATGCCTCCTGACCAATTTCAAAATCATCATAAATTTCCACATTTTTTTTTTTTAAATAGTCTGTAAAGGGATTCCATTATTTTTCCCTCAGGGAAAGAATCAGTATATTAGGGGTCAAAATCCACGTAAGAGAGATCTTTTGAGACTTGCTTCATTAGCTGCATTTCCTGACTCCCAATAACCTAAGAAAGAGGTGGAACACCTGTATCTATGATTAGTAACGAGTCTGCTGCCTCAATATCCTTTCAAGGTTATTCATTTAAAAGTAGACTAACTGCATGATAAAGTCCTCACTTTTTCTCAGTTCTGATGGGAGAGCAGTTGAAAGCCCACCCAAGGGACTATAAAAGGCACTGAGCTGCTTGGAGAGGGACTTTGACAAGGGCATGTAGTGGCAGGACAAGGGAGAACTGCTTTCAACTGAAAGAGAGTAGAGTTAGATTAAATATTAGGAAGAAATTCTTTACTGTGAGTGTGGTGAGGCCCAGGCACAAGTTGTCCAAAGAAGCTGTGGCTGTCCCATCCCTGAAAATGTTCAAGGCCAGGTTAGATGGGGCTTGGAGCAACCTGATCTACTGGAAGGTGTCCCTGCCCACAGCATGGGGACTGGAACAAGGAGATATATAAGTTCCCTTCCAACCCAAACTGTGATTCTGTGATTCTATGGTTCTGCACTTTCAGTAAAAGACTAGGTGAGCCCAGCAGCTCTCACTGATAGAAATGGTGCCTTGAAGCTGACTGGGAGTGAGATGGGAGGGATACTTGCACTGTTTTTTTTTACTTTTCCCCTGATATAGTCAGCTTTTTTACAGCTCCAGCATGGCACTTTCTGGTAAGGCTTTCAGTTATGTAGTTAACATCTCTCCTGTGGGGTCTTCTCTTTCAGCTGTTCCCATGAGAAGATTGTGCATTAGAACAGTTAAGAGTTTTGCTCTTTGCACAGTTTCCTTTTGCAGTGGTATTTGCTGTAAGCACAAACAGGCTTTTTGTTCCCAGGTATCCCAGTCTAGCTTTAGAAGGTTTAAATTACATTAACAGAAACCTTTGTACCAAACTGTTCTAAGTACTGTAGAAGAGCAGAAGCTCTGCACTCAGTATGCAGAACACCTCCCTGCCTTCAGCTTCTTGCAGCTCTGTGCCTTCCCCTGAGGATAATAATTTGTCAACAGTAATAGTAAAAATATCAGCTAGAAGCCTAAAGAAACACAGAATTTTTCACCCTCTAGAGTCTCACCAGGTACAGTAATCTGCCATTAGGTGCCCTCTCTAAAGCAATGCAAGTGCTCCCTCTAGTAGGTTATATCTGCAGTTCTGAATTTGTGCAAAGTTTGCAAAATGACATAGTAGAGAATAACCATTCATGGCACTGCTAGCTTTTCTTTATAAGCAGGATATCAACAGCAATGAAGTTCATAACACCAGGAAAAGCTACAGTTTTTAACATTTCGGGGACAAATTTAGATTTGAATATGGGTTGGGATGTGTGGGTTGGGCTGGTCTAAGTGTCATACCAGGCTGTAAAGGATTGTTTTTCTTCCTTGGGCTTCAGGAATACAGAATATGAGCAAAATATTCCCTAATGCTGAAATACCAGAGATGACTGCAGGAAAATGCAAAGACAATGTGCTGAGGCACAGCTATGTATTCTCAGGGAACACAGAGTGATTTTAGAGACTGCTGAGCCACATAATGAGGCCATTGAATTCACCAGTGAAATACAGCCACATCTGGGTAAAAACTTCACAGAGCAGCATCTGCACAGTGCTTGGAGCCAGACAGTGCTCACCAACACCGCATCTAACCTGCACAGCAGGGGGAAATGGAGGAAGATAGAAATGCAGTTATCCTCCTCAACAACCAGTCAAGACAGTGAGGTCAGTATGCTCAGCCTTGTAGAACAAAAACTAAAGAACATCTTTAGTGATCCACAGCTGCAAGGGCCTGAGGCTTTCATCCCGTTCAGTGGTGGTGCCACTTGCATCCCTGTGCATACGCCCACTGCTGCTGCAGCTCTCATTGCCACTCTGAGCACCCAAAACAGCATCTCCTTCCTCATCTCGCCATCAGAAAAGTGTGGGTGAAACATGACCTGTTTCTCCACATCCAGCAGGACTAACACATGAAAATTCACAGCTGTCATACCTATGTCTGAAGGCCAGGAACAAAAGCATATCATGATGACGTGAAAGATACCCCTTAAATAACATGGGTTGCTGCTATTACTTGGAGCAGTGAGCCCTGAGCCAGTGTGGGTCCTGCATTCTGTGTGTTGCTGGAGGCAGATGTCCCACCAGAGAGGAGAAGTCACTTCACGGGAAGGAAATGGAGTGAAAAAGGATCAGAAATGGAAGGATAAAACTGAATTATTAAAACTTCAGCTAGCTAGTGGCTGCACAAAGGACATATAAATGATACAGTAGCAAGTGAAGTCTCTTTAGTTGGCTTGGTATTTGCAATAGACTCTTTAAGCCTTTAATTCTATGCAAAGTTTTTAACATTGCAGATGAATACAGCAGATAAATATTGATTGAGAACATTTGGCAAATGGTCTGTTGAATTCTGTATCTTTTTCCTAACTCTTCAGGGGAAAATTATCAGACTTAAAGAAGGCAGATATGGGAAAAATTCTTCACAAGTGAAATTCCTTTGTACCCATTTTTGAACCGTGTCTTTGGACATGGTCATTAATTTTTATACTTCTTCCTTATAATTATGTTTTAGTGTTGCAATATTATTCAAAATAATGAATAATTTTTTATCTAATAATAATATTTTACCTAACTGTGTAAAAATCCAACCCTTTCTGCATCGGGCTGAATTTCGAGACAGAACCATATCTCATGGCAGCGAGTTCCAGGAATGATTTGCACACAAAATGTGTTCCAGGAGAAAAAAAGAAAAAAAGAAAAAAAAACATTTTCTACCTTTCATTTTACTCAAAAACCAGAGTCACAGCTTTGAATTTCCCTGCAGAGGAACCTGGTGAGCAGACAGTATGCTTGATAGAGCATATGGGATCATTCACTCTATGCTTCCTCGCACAGCAGAGCCCACCTTTCCTGCCCAGCTGAAAAGAAACAGCAATGCAAGACTGAATTTTTCCACAACACACCAAAGTGCACAGGCCACATCCTCAGCCTATACCAGATCTGCTCTTTCCTGCAGATCCGTTGTGCTCCAACAGAGACCAGAAGCCACCATCAATCTTCCCATACGAATGGAGCTCACAGGTAAGTGCTAACTACATTAAAATATCTAAGAGAAAAAAGTCTGCCAGGAAATAATACCCAAACTGAATTAAGCACATCCCTACATACAAAATAGCTTAAAATTATTTGCATATACATAAATACTGTGAAAAATTGCACTCCCCTTTCAGGCCGGACAGACTCTGGAGTTATAGGTGCAACAGTGAAAATGTTAAGAGACACCTTTATAAATATATGGTTGTTTAAGCTCTGGAACAAGCTGTCGGGGTAGGTTATGGAATTGCTAGCTATGGTACTCTTCAAGGCTGGATTTGTCAGTACCCTATTAGGGATGATATACGTGGAGCTAAATCATTTCTGCCATGATGCAGCTCCCTTCAAGCCCAAATTAGCCAAATGTAAACGTAATGTGCATCGATATGTACTAACCACAAGGAATGAAACTCCTGCTAAATGAGATCAACACGCAGAAAAGGTGCATCCAATAAAGAACCTTAAATAACCTAGTTCTAGGAATGAGTATTGCCATGAAAGGGTGGAAAAATGAAAGCAAGAGGTGTTCAGACAAATGTGTGAAGCATCTGAAAAGGAAATATCCTTTTCTATCAGAATAGAATTGGTATATTGATTGGGTAATAAACATACATTTTAAATGCAAAAGCAAACCATTCCTTTTAGCCTTTGGCTTTTTAGCTTTAAGCATGCTCTCTTCTCTTATTGAACCACTTTTTCCAAAGGATTCTAGAAATGTTTGCAGCAAATTAAAAGCAGTTCCAATGACAGCTACCAGTCTGTTGTCTGCAGAGACAGAGCTGAGGAAGCTGTTTTAATAATAACAATAAAAGACAACTCTACATGGAGGCTTCTCTTGGGACAAATGGGTTAATTGAGTTCCAACTGGAGTCAGAAGGAGGAAGAGTTTAGCTGACTGTTCTCAAGGAACAAACCCAGGGAATGTCTTTTGTATTTGCTCTGTCATTGTGGAGGGTCTGGGAGTGATGGCCTGTGCTTGGACAATGGCCCAAGGGTGGATGCTTCAACCTGTGCTGAGCCTCAGAGTCAGCGACTAAGAGACCTGCAGAACCATCTCCTGGGGTGCAGCAATTGCCCAAAGGAATAATGACATTTGGATTGATAAGAGACCTTCTGGTAAGTCTCTGCAGGAAAAGGAGGGCTAGAATTCAATCTCTAAGGGATTCAAGGTGGTTTATGCATATTTGCTGTACATGGATACATATTTTAGAGCTTATGTACATAACAGAGTTACAGACTCAATTAGGTTGGAAGAGACATCTGAGATCATGGAGTCCAACCTATGACTAAACACCACCTTCTCATCTAGACCATAGCACTGGGGGCCAGGTCCGGCCTTTCCTTAAACACCTCCAGGGACTGTGACTCCATCACCTCCCTGAGCATCCTGTTCCAATGTTTAATTACCCCTTCTGTGGAGAAGTTCTTCCTAAGGTCCAATCTAAATGAGATCAACACTCAGAAAAGGTGCATCTGATAAAGAACCCTAAATATAATCCAGTCATAGGAATGAGTCTAACAGCTGAATAACCTCAAGTCTAGGCAGTAACCCCTAGCTTTTTCAGAGATGGATAGAACCTTCCAGAGATTAACACAGCTCATCTGAAATATCTAGCAAGCGATGGTCCAAATAACTTGAGTTTCTGATTTCTACCTCTTGTCTGCAAAGGCAGTTAAGATTGTGTCACTTCAATTTGTGACACCCAAAATAAGGGGCTACAAACACTGCTGTTGGGACTGAGGCTGGTTGGGCTGCTTTGTATATCCCTTTCTGCTGGGTGTGAGAAGGCCCAAAGGACTCGGTCAGAGATAACCTCATCTTGACTGTGTTTGAGGAGAGAAGGATACTCCTGGCCCTGCTGCCTCTCCCCACACATCAATGCTCCAGGACATAGCTGCAGAGCCAGGCTGCATGATGCAAAGGTAGAAGATTATCCCAGAAAGACTTCAGTGTTCTATGCAAATTCCAGGAAAGACTGTTCTTGGGAGGTTAACCTTTCCTACAGCAATGAAAAAAATCCAGCCTTCTGCAACTGGGAATAGACTTGCCAGGGAATGCACCAGGTTATGGGGAAATCAACTTTAAAAATATGGAGAATTTCTAATCCGATTCATATAAATTATTGATGTTATCTGCCCATCAAAATTGGTAATCTTAGACATTTTTATCTCTTTCCATTTTTTTCCCCCTGCTGACCTATATTTTTTTTCTATTATTCCCATTTCCCACTGTAAAAGTCAAGAGCATTAATTTTATAATTAAGAACAAGGTATTTCCAAGCCCTTAATGATCTGCTGAGTGGGGACATGAACTGCTATAAGATCTAAAATGACAGGTTCACTGCATTTCTAAGGCATGAAGTGTTGGGGGTTTATGTTAGTAGGTCCCTTTGCTCTAAAGCGTCGTTCTCTTGCTCCTTGTACAGATAGGAAGTGATCATATAACATGAGACTCACATGGGATTTTCTTTACTGCTGCATCAAAAGGACAAAACCAAAGTCAGACTCATTCTTAAAATATTTCCAAGTCGCAGTTGTAATCAGAAAGTCCATTGCTTGAAGCAAAGGTTAAAATACTGCGTTACTTCACGTACAGGTAAATAGTGATAACACACACTTTGGCTTTCACATTTGTCTTCTGGGGTTTGAAAGAAAAAATTCCTCATCTGCACCAGGACTTTGTTTCTGCAATTTTCCACAACTCTACCACTAATGGTAATACTGTGGCATCTCAAATTTGCTGAAAGGTGATTACCAGTCATTATTTTAACAACTATCATCTGAGAGAGGTTAGATGGTTTCCATCTGAAATGCTAATAACTGCCTGGAGTCTTGTCTGCTTTTACCTTGATTCCTCCTTCCATTTGAATAACTCAGGGGAAGGAATAATGGGAATTTTAATAGAAAATTCTGCACTGTAAGTACAATCTCTGTCATCCATCTCGAACTCTTGCATCAGGTATGGGGTTGCTGCTGGATACAGGTAGCCTATTGCTTCCTAAAGTTTTTGTATCTGTTTACTACATCACTACTAGAAGTGTTATTGTTAATAATAGTGATAACAGTATTGCAATGTGTTGTGGGTCATCTATTGAGATTAATCTTCTCGAAAGATTCAGCAACAAAAAGCTATTTCCATGAAGATCTTATGGTCTTCATGGTCTGGTCTTAAAAATGACAAGAAATATTTCTCACATCCACTGTGAATCCAGTCTCCTAAGGAACACATGTACTTTATAGTACAAAAGGCGTAATTACCCTATAATTATATTGTAGGTGCTTTTTTATCATAAGATTTCCACTAATCTATATAATGAGGTACTTCATGGGCTGGCCAAAAACAATTACAATATAAAATGAAATAATTGATACACCTGCATTTAAAAAAATACAGTTGGATCCTCAGCTGAGTTAAATCATTATCTCCCTGATGATATCAGTCTGGTTCCTGTGCATTAAAAAGCAAATCATGGGAACAATAATATCTCAATTATGTAGTTAACCTTCTGGTTATATTAATTAGTGATGATTAGGCATGGGAAACCATAATTATGTCACGTACGTAACACCCCTTTGAAACTGCGTTGTGAATCCAAACACAAAAGGCAGATGTGAACATCTAACCAGGGCTAGCACAAACCTGAAACTCAATTATTTCACCCTCTATCTCCTATCTGAAACACAGCCAGTGGTGCCAGCTCTGCTGGTGACAAACTTGCAGCAGAAACTGCAGGTTTTATTTGTCCTAGAAGAGAAATGCAAGGAAGAATTGTCCCATATTCTGATTTCATGTGGAGACTATTAAAACCTTACTAAAACAAAACAAACAAACAAACAAAAAGACTGGGGAAAAAAAAAAAAAAGAGAAAAAGACAAATAAAACAACTAGGTCCAGTTCTTAATGGAGGAAGCTCTGAAACTAAAGAAGCACCTTTTCGTTAACTCAAAATACATATCCATTTGTCTGGGTTAGGAACAGCTAAAAATCAGCCTCTCTTGCTCCTGTTTGCAGGAGATCATGGCACCAGAGCATTATTTGCACAGGATCTTTCTGAAGAGTTGTTCCTCACTGACTCCAAAAATGCAGTCATAGGCACTGCCCAGAGGAAACTGGTTTTCCTGAGGGAGCTGTCTGAGGAAACTGTGGCACTGGGAAGAGGGAGTCCAAGCAAGCAGGATTTTCCCCCACTAACCTCATGCCTAAGTTAAGAAGTTTTACACCTTCAAGGATAAAGAAGAGAAAAGCCGGTCTGAGCTAACACTCTTCCCCCACTATATCAGAGATGTGATTTATCCCAGCAGACCATTCCCTCACAGCAGGACTACAGTAAATAATTATGGTGTAGGTCATTCAGTCTAAATTTAGAAAAATATTAAATATTTTTATATAAGCTTCTCTCAGCTACTGAAAACTGCAGAAGCTCCGCACTGCCAGAGGAATTGCGGACCTAAACATCCAGGGTTATTCCTGCCATTCAGGGGGCAGCATCCTGCCACCTCTGCAGGGAAAAGGACAAGCACAGAAGAACACCATAGAATTTCCATTAAAATTAATCCTTTGAAAAGTGAATGGTAGAAGAAACTGTATATTTTTGACCAAACAAATATACTTTAAATGGACAGTTTGCAAATGTCAGGCTGAAGTGTTCCAAAGTCAGGAGCTGCCAGAATTAAAGCTGCCTGTGTACTCTGCATTGTACTTGCAGGGACTTTGTCACTGTTATTGCCTGGTTTTATTTTTTTAATTTAAGTGACTTGACTTCAAAAGTTTGACTTGCAAATCTGGCATTTGCAGTTCAGGGAAACCCCACCTTGCACACTTTTTCATCTGTATTCACTCAATTATTATCTGATGTGTTCTTTGCTTTCTGCTGTGCCAGTAGCAAGGGACACTGGTACAATATGGACCAGAGTTCTTTACTGACTCACAGAATTAACAGTCTTGGGGTATTCACTGAATCTACTCTGAAATATCAGCTCCGTTCATAACAGACTGGGTTCAACAGAAAATGCTGCCCTGTGAGGGCCCAGGTGTGAGGCCCTGCCTACATTCTGGGCACAGCAAGGTCTCATTAAATGGCACTGTTGTTTATGGGACTAAAGGCACGTTGTTCTTTGCAGGGCCTAACCCAGTAGGACTTTGGTGAGGCATTCTTCCTGTCTTTTACTTCAGTAAACTATAAAACTGTTGCCTAATATTTAAAAGCAGCAGTTCCCAGGCATTGCAAGCTGTTCTCTAACGATATTTCCAATTCAGTCTGAGACTGCTGAATGAAATTTCTGTAGAAGGCTTATGTAAACATTTTCCCTCTCAACCTGAAGTTCATTCAATATAATATTATAGAAGCAATCCTTGTAAATATCTCACTTCAAAAGAGGTTGTTTTTTCTCCCTTTTCTTTTGCTCTTGGCAGTGGCTGTGACAAGAATGACAGCGCAAAACACAACAGAAAGTTATAAATGTTATTTTTCTTCAGACAACAATCAAAGTCATGGATTACCTAGGTGGTTAAGTGGGAAACTGAGGCACTCTGTTTTCAGAAACTCCCACTCATGTCTCATCCTGGGGCTGCAGGGAAGCTATAAATCGAAAGCAATGTTACTGCCATTTCAATGGATGCTCCTGCCCAGTGTCGATGCTGATCTTTTCGAGGTCAGCACTGGGGCTTCTTGGGAGTGGCAAGTTTGGGACCTGTCAAGCAAAGAGTATGAGCTACCTGTATCTCCAACCATCTAAAAAGAGACATCAGCAGAAGAATACACAATTTAAGGAAGGTGCTTTTCATCACTTCAGTGTTTTTTTGGCCTTTACTTCAAGTTGCTGCACAAGTGCGTTTTGGTCCCTCCTTTGATATGCACCTCTTGACACCCAAGGAAAAGGTTACCAAAATCTGATAACAAGCATGACCCCCTCTTCCTCACTGTCATCCTTTTCTCCATTCTCTGTGTCTTAAGCCCACACCTTTCACACAAGTCAGGATCCATCCCTGTCACAGCCTGGAATGCTCTCTGCTGGCATTGTTCCCTTCTCCCCTCTCAGCACTTTCTTTCCATCAACTCCTCTTATACCACGGAACATCTGAAGAGCTGGCACAGCGCAGCCCATGTCAAGGGCCATTGTCACAATTTAACAGTGCAGATGATTGAATTAGAGGCTTTGGCACAGCCTTGTTTATCTGTATTAATGAAGCTGAACCAAACGTGCAATTTCCTGTGAGCTTTTGCCTCACTCTTCTCTTTCCCTTCTGGAATCTTGACCATCCACTCCATCCCAGTCTTTACCACCTCAAGCAGCTGCTCCAGAGATGCTGGAAGCAGGACTTAGGAGGCCACAGCTCAGTCCTTTTTGTTAGTGACACAGGTGAATTATTAGGAGAGAGATGAAATAGGAGGAAGGGAGTGGGATGCATACCCTCACAGGACTTTTCATGAGGGTAAGATCAAGAAACTGTGGTCTTTTGAATTTTTTAAGAAAAATGTAAGACCCTTCTCCAAACCTTGACTCTAGCTTGTGGTTTTGCATATTACATAACAACACCATAACAGTACTTGAGCTTGAGGACTAGAAGAATAAATGGAATTTAAGAAATTAACTCTAAAGATGCAGAGCTCTGGCCATAGGTAAGATTTTCTGCCAGCATGGAGGAGTTTGTGTCTGGGCTGTCACTGCTGA
>NW_020955802.1:478792-479882 GCF_003031625.1 Empidonax traillii
TTTTTTTTTTTTTTTTTTTTTTTTTTTTTTTTTTTTTTTTTTTTTTTTTTTGGCAAGACACAGATCAATTTAACAAGATGAAAATGACTTAGACTTTCACTCAAGGTAAAATCTGCACTTTATAACCCAGGATGTAATTTACAATCCTGTCATTAAACTCTGTTAATCCTATTATTATGAAGATAAATAATTACCCATAGCGAAGAAAGGGATTCCCAACAGAGTAGAATTATATTTTCCATCAGTAATGAAAAATATCCCTGCCGCAGTGACACTGGAAATACAGATAGTGAGTACTCCCAGGAGTCCCAGGAAAGGTTTGCTACGCAGGCAGTCCTTCATGGAGCTCGAGAGGGTAGCAGTCAGGAGAATCAACATCAGGCTCACCAAAACCTTGCCCCTGGCCAAGAGACTGGTCTGGTGGAAGTCCTTCCAGAGGCTAAAGGATGCTAGAGAGTAGAGCTGAAGATCTTGGTGATCCAGTTGCATCTTGTGCATCAGTTTACAGAATTCACTCTCCCACTTCTCCCCAATGAGGTCCTGGGTGACAGAGCCATACGTTTGGAGGTAGTAAGTAATTTGGATGGCTCTGGCTGATTTGACTCTCTGGTCCTTGCTGTTTGGCACTTCCATGACCCCTCCAAGCTGGTGGCCAATAAAACTGCTCCTTCCATCCTGGGAGAGAAAGCAAAAGAGATGAGCATGTGGTTATCCTGCATATGATGTGATACAGTGGCAGTGTTTGACTCTGCCTTCCTCTCACAGACACTGCCAGAGCTCCACTCAAAGGCCACTGCACTGAGCAGGAGCTGTGCCATGCACTTCAGTGGGCTTTGGGATCTATCCCTGCTCCTTGAAACAAGTCTGTCTTACTCATTACAGACTCATTTGCACTTCTGTGCTGCAGTCACAGGTATTCCCAGATGTTCAGGGAACAGAACCTGGAATGCAAGCTCCTTGCCCCATTCCACATTTAACTCTGATGGACAAATTGCCGATTACTGTGAAAAGTTTGAGATGAAGATCAATTTTTGGAAAATTTGTGATTTCTTGACACTTTGGAAATGGTTCTTAAAAGTTGGAAAGGTAC
>NW_020955803.1:0-10388 GCF_003031625.1 Empidonax traillii
GCAAGAATTCAGTAATAATTTGCATAATCACAGTAGTAATTTTCCTTTTCTTGCAGACATGAAGTAGCAGAATGTCCTGCTGAAATTACTCAATAATCTTGTTTCAAAAAGTTGAACACTAGCCTAGTCTCTGTTACTTTGTGCTGTGTTCTAGGTAGGCTTCAGCTGGAAAAAAATATGACTACTATACTCATTCCTACACTGTTTTCTTCACAAAGTAACTAGCTCACACACACTCAAAAGAACTATACACTCAATTCAACTTGTAGAAAATGCTGTGCAATTAAAATTTAAAAAATACTACATATGACATTTTCGTGGGGAAGGGAAAAAGAAATAAAGAACTTCGAAATGCATGAAGCTCTTGCTGCTGTAGTGATAGCAGTTCTGCAAAAAAGTCAGTCGCTCCCTTATTGCTTCACTGTTCTCTTGACCCTGAAGAGACGGAAGACAGAAATGGTTTCTGAAGAAATAAACAACCAAGAAACAAAACAAACCCTACCAAACAAAAAATTTAAAACACTGCATACATGATACATCATGGTTTGTTAAGATAAAAGGGATTTAGTAATAGTAAATGGGAGCTCAGACTTTAACTTTTACCTCCATGCTTGGATTTTGAAGAACATACATGTAGTTTATTGCTTGATGGAGACAGAGAAAAGTGAATATTGTGAATAATTCCTACTTAGTTCCAATTATTGCTACAAAATTTAAGAAAGCAGAGGGAATGTGTTGGTATTAAACATATATTTTATATATTCTTGCAGAAAATTTTGGTAAGCTTTATTTTGTTACATGTTCCATTAGCAACTTTCATAATTTGCATTACTGCTCTGTTAAACCAAAACTGTTTGTTTTACCTAATATGAGTAATAACGAGCAGCATGTATTATATTATTACCTAGATCGCAGTAAACTAAATTAAGTTTAAAACACCCAAGAAGCCATGAAGGCAAATAGACATTTTAAAATCTTTTTCCAAAAAAAAAAAATTTATTATGTATGTCCAAAAAACCTGACAGATGCACATACACACAGCAAAAAATATTTGCATCTGCACACTTGTGTCTTCCCATTAGTGTATATAATTTTGTTAGCACTACTTCCGTGTAAGAAAAAAAAAAACTGCTAAGAATCCATTTTTAAAAGTTTTTCAGGACTGTCTGAAAGATTGATTAGTTGAAAAAGTTTATTCCAGAGTATATTGCACAGGTCTTCTGCAACTAACTCTTAGGTAAACTGAGTGAGAGATACTAAAAAAAACAACTTTTACTGGCAGACACTGTAACACAGAGATTACAGCATTTACCTGTATTTGACATAGAAAAAATGTGGAATCTCAGGTCATAGCCTGAGATGAAGGCAATCCCACATACAAAATCTCAGTTCACTAAGTTTGTAACATTCGCAGTTTTAAGTCCTAAGACCCCATTTACACCCCATTTCATCTCTTCAGCAACAGATGTTTTGGTACAAGATCTTCTGTTTAACCAGTCCTGTTACAGTTTCCCTATACCTCTCTATGAAACCACCATTTGGGAATTCTGCGTATAGGAGAAATACACTGCAACAAGACTTATGCTAAAATTAATGCGTAATTTTCTCTTTTCAGATGTGGAAAAAAGGTATGTATTACAGCCAACCCTGAAACCACTTTTGAAATCTTGAGATGTCTGTTTTGAACTCACTTGCCTATGGCATAAAATGTATCTATCAGCAGTATGCCAGTCAACAGGTCAATATTGCCCCTACACCGAGCATCTTCAGAGCTGGCCTGTGCCCCTCTGTCCTGTTGACACATTCCTCCTTTCTATTAAAAATGTTACCTTGTACTATTTTATCTGATATATATGGCAAAGAAACAAAGTCAAAATAAATATTAGCTTGCACCTGAATTAGATGTGGTAGCAGATATTCAGTGAATTCCTGCATACAACTCTTATTTAGGAAAACAATTGACAAGGAATACAACTGAATAATAACTGTTCTCTCACTGCACCACTATTGCATCTCTTCTCCACAAGTTTCATCCACGAGTTCTGCATGCTGATGATTAATTGCATATAATGAATGACAATATCTTCAGAATGTAAAATGGAAATCAAAAATATATTTTACATATTTTCTTAGCTTAAGTGGAATGTGATTGTATTTTGAAATCTTTCTCCATCAACTAATAATGCAATATTTTGGCTTTAAGGTAAGGGGTAATATATGGTGAAATCAATTATCTAGCTTCATGTTTGTCTAAAGAATTAAGACTTCAGTACCCAACAAAGCATTATCATAACAGGTGTCACTACACTTAAAATTTCAGTTTTCCTCTTTTATGTATTACAGAATCATAGTCATAGAAAAACAAATGGGAAGAAACCTCAAGGACCATCTGGTCCAGCCTTTCATGGCAGAAGCACAGTCTAGAAAAGATGGCCCAGCACCCTGTCCAGCTTAATCTTAAGTGTCCAATGTTGGGGACATCTCCACGGGGAGATTATTCCAACGGCTGATTTTTCTCATTGTCAAAAATTTGTCTCTTGTGTCTGATCAGAATTTGCCCAGGAATTACTTGTACCCTATAACTCTCTTTTTTTCATGTAGAAAGGGAATCTCCAACTCTATTGTAACTACCCTTTAAATACTGAAACATGGTTTTAAGATCTCCCCTTCTCAAGGCTAAACAAACCCAGTTCTCTCAGCCTTTCCTCATACAGCAGCTTCCCAGTCATCAGTCAACTTTGTGGTCCTTCTCGGGACCCTCTCCAGCCTGTCCACATTTCTTTTCTATAGTGGGACCAAAACTGAACACCGTGCTCCAGGTGTGGCCTGACGAGCCCTGTGCAGAGCGTGACAATGACTTATTTATCCCTGCTGGTGATGCCCTTGTTGATGCAGCCCTGCATCCTGTTGGCTTTCACTGCTGGAGTGGCACACTGCTTGCTCACTTTGAGCTTGTTGTACACCAGGACACCGATATCCCTTTCCACAGAGCTGCTGCACCACTGAATAGATCACAGCCTGTACTGCACTCCTGGACTGTTTTCCCAGCTGAAATATACGTGTGAGTATATACATAAATATAAATATATACACATAAAAGAATATATAAGAAATATCCACTCCTGTATTGTGTTCTATGAACTTTACAATTATAAAAATAAAGCAACTGTAGCAATCTTTTTAAGGACAATTTTGGGCCACAGGTCTCAGTAATTACACAGAATTACTGAATGCTAGTTAGATTTTATCTTGGAAAAAAAGGAGGATGCAAAATGGCACTTTTTAGTACCTTATCTTTTGTTTACATTGTTCTTCCTGCTATGATGTTACTTCTCAACCTCCTTATAACATAGCTTACAATAGGCTGTGATTACTAGTATGTGTAATTTATTCCTTAAATCACTATATGCTAAAGCATAATAATGTGTTAACAGAAGTTCATATTCATCTTACCACTACCTGTTTTGCTTTTCTTTCTCCACAAAAACAGCCTAAAACAATTTATTCCTTTCCCTTATCATTTCAATGTATTTAATATGTGTTTCTATTTTATTAGGCTTTACAATCAATATGCAGTGAAAGTATACTGGTGGCCATTTAGCATACTGAAAGGTCCCTCAGGCAGCACAATAAACTAGTTGAACATACTATTCATTTTTATTCATTTTTGCTTTAGCAGTTGAAAATATACAATACAAAATATAGGATGAATATTACTTAATTATTATAGTTCGTGACAGTGATATAGTTATACAGCTATTTTAAAGGAAAATCTCTAGATTTTTGCATGATGGCTTGAGAAACACAATTACCCAAAATCTAATGGAGTTTTTTTATCTATGGGGAAAAAAAATAAAAGTGTGTGCCCTCAAGCAGAAGTTCCAGGATGCTCTCTTGCATCTGCATGCTGTCAGCTAAAAAAAAAAAAGGACTATAATTTTCCAATATCTGCTGAGGGAATTGTCTTGAAATGTGCAACTGCAGAGGGGTACACCTGTGAATGTGCTTTGTACAACAAGGAGTATGCCACATGATATGAGACGTCAATAACAACCTGTCATTCAAATTCTGCTACGTTAACCTCTGCATCCTGAAAACCCAACAAGTGTTTCTTTCCTTATAATGCCATTTATGAAGGTAAGTGATTGGCAAATACAAGCAAGGAGAAATAAAACATCTGCTTTGATGCTGGAAGTTGAAAGCAAAACCTTTGTTTTACAGGAATCAATAGCAACTACAATTACTTCACCGGGATCAAGATCATACTTAGGAATTTCTGTTTTCCATTCTCATACCCACAGACACCTGTTGGCACTTTTCTACCAAGAATAGTACAAAATAAGTAGGCATGTTAGATATTGCATTTTTAACCATTTGACTAAAAAAGAAATATTTATCCTTTTATACAGGGGATACTAGAGATCAGTTAAGTGCAGTAAATGAAGCCCACACACCATGCAATGAAAGCACTGGTAGCTGCATCCTACCTTCCACAGTTTTCAAAACTTTTTGAACTGAGTCAACAATGAATCAGAACATTTTTGTTGTCAAAAATACACGTTATTACCCACTAAAATGCGGAACAAGTTGGTGATGTTCCCACATTTGTTTTAACACTATAGTATAAATCAGCATCATGTAAAAGGGTAATCAGACAACAGAACTGACAGCAGTGTTTTACAGTACTCCCTAAATCTCATGGCTGAACAGAAAATGACAGAGCAGCACTGAGAGCAATGTTTGCTTTCCAGCTCTGCAGTAGAAATCCAGCAAATGACTGAGGAACTCACAAGACATCAATGAAATTAATGCATCAAAACCTGAAGTTGTGAAAAGCTTCAAGATCGAAAAGCTTCAAGATCACAAAGCTCTCATAAAGCCTCATTATAACCTCAGTGGTATTTGGACAGTTTCTGACCTTTAAAGATCCCTAATTGCTTAATGGAGAATAATTTCAATTTTGGCAATGTCAAGCAATTTACAGCTGAACTCATCTGCCAGGCAGACAACAGTCACCTGAAGGATTTCATCCAGCAAGCATTTCCAGAGGCAACCTAACATGCAACTGATGATATTGTGCCTCTCACAAACTACTGTATCACTCACCACTTCTGTGCCACATTTGGTGAGAGACCATGGGACGCTGTTAGAACAAACAGCACACCCATCCTCTGATTCAAATGTTGTAGGCATGGTAGAAAAGTAAAGCATGATCTAAGTAAGAGTTCTTTCAAAATGTGTTGCCTTCAAGAAGGGGTCCCTGGGCCAAATCTGGATTCCACCAGTAGATAGAAAAATAAAAGCAATTTACTGCAGTGTGGAATACTCCTGTGCTTAGGGCCTTTACAAAAACTGACCTTGAACTGTGCAAATTTTAAGTACTGATGTTACTGATACACAAGTTAGGGTCATAAAGATCTGACACTTGGATTAATTTTTTTTGCTGTGAGATCTTGGGGCACTGCTATCCCCACGGCTGGGGATGAACTAAGGAAATACAGTGTAATTCTAACATATCATCAGAACATATATGTGTGAGAGACAAAGAAAAGTAAAGAGAGAGAGAGAGACAGAAAGAAATTAAGAAAGAAAAAAGTACCTTACCTCACTTTTAAATTGCCTTGCTGTGGTTGTCCATCATAAATTGACAAAATATCAAAATCTTCCTCGAGGGCAAAAGTATGAAATGACAATTGTATCCTATTACGCTCTCCTGTGATAATGATCCACGTGCAGTTGGCATAATTTGGATAACCATGAGGAAATCCAGGGCTTTCTATAGTACCATTTGGTCCCTGTACTAAGCCTCCACAGTTCTGACCTGAAAAAGAAGAAAGAAAAATGTACATTTGGTTTTTTTTTTCTCCCCCATTATATATTCTTACAGGAGTATACCTATATGTAAACTTAATTTTATATTTTTTCTAGATTAAAAACACCATATAAAATTGCATTTATACTATTAGTCTCTCCGAATTCACAACCCTCATAGCTGGATTTTCTGAGACACCTACCATCTGTTTATGCAGTGAATCATTATCTGAGGTTCTGTAGTATTAACAGTGTATGACTTATTCACCTAAATGTGAAATTTCAGCATTAGTTTTGCTGCCATAAATTCAACAGATTGACAGTTTTAGTGGCAGAAAGTGTTCAGAGCTTTTTGGCAAATGCCATTTATAAAGTTTCTATATAAACACTAAAGTATTAAGAGTTTCTGCTGTTCTGAAACCTACTTTCAACATGAGGAGCAAAATGTAAACACATTTATTAAGCATTGTGTTGCAACTAAGATCGAGATTTTTATACTTTGATGACACAGCAAACTTTCTGTGGTATAACATTTTTAATGCCATATGTATTGTGATCAGGAAAGTGTTAATATTTTTTCTAATTTTTTTTAGGATTCTTTAAAAATATCACTGAGGGTTTTAGTCAGCAGGTATTTGTGTCTGGTTTGTACATCCTACAGACTTTGTGAGGGTATGATATCTCATTAACAGGAAGTCCTCAGCAAGAAACCTTGATTTACAGTGCACACTCTTGTTAGTTTCCTACTTGATTTTGTTAATCCCCCACATAACAGTTGTACTGACTCAGAGCTGGAGAGAAGCGTTAATGAAATATTTGAACAGAGAAAAGTTTAAGGACATTCTGTGCACTGTACTGCTTGGATTATTATACGCATTTTAAGCACTTAAGAACATAATCCCAGCATTTTACTGTTACACCTAAACCAGAAAAATATTTCAGACTGCAATTTTATTTTAACTTCCCAGCAGTGGGTTTCTAAGACTGAATCCTTCAGAGAAGTGCCGTCAAATTCTTGTGGGAGGTTTCTAAATCTTAATAGAATGGATTTAATAAAAGGGATTTGCTGCTAAAACTGAGGAACTAATAGGGAATAATTTTTAACTAAATATCAAATATAACAAAAACTCTAATGAAGAGAGAAAAAAGCTGTGGAGATTCAGGAGGCCTTTAAAGTAAAAAGTCTTCTCTACTGTATCTGCCATTTGATTCCTGTTGCTTTAATAAGACATTGTTATTTTTAAACATTTGTTAAGAAGGAATCTATTACACCATGAGCTTAACATGAACATTTCACCTATGTAGTGTTCACTATAATTTATCAGCATTCTTGCAGATGCATTGTATTCCTCTTCCTTCAACCACAGGGGGAAATGTCATACAAGTGTCACAAGCAATTTAAAATAATTTAATTACTACAGAAATAATGTTCTGAAAACAGAAAAAAAAATATAGTGACAGCCTACCACCCTGTTACTCTAACCAGCTACTTCTTGTTTCCAACATCGAGAAACTGGTTTATGTAAGTCAAGTATCTGTTTCAAGCCATGCTGCACAGCAGCCTTCCTACCACCCTGGTGTGAAAGGGTTGCTTTGAAAGAGGAGTGCAAATTAACAATTCATCTAAAATCTGTCAAAGACAGAATCACCTTTCAGAAGCAGAAATTTGTAATTCTCGATTATAAGGAATGTAGTACACCATGTGTAACTGCATATGTAGATGCAGTATGTTAACTACATTTCTGACTTCCAGGGAGACAAACAAATTACCTCCCTAGTCTCTTAGGGAACCCTACAGCTGGCTTAAGGTAAAACTGAATATTGCTGGGGTAGTAAGTGAACCCTCCAAGCCCCTACATGGCCATGGCCAGTGATTTCTTCGCAGAGACACTTCCTACCTACTTGTAGAATTTTCTGCAACTGCCAGTGCTTGCTCCCAGTTTTATTACTTAAGGCGTTTTGTACTCCTTATGGTAGTTACAGATTATTGTGCATTATTATTTTGGAAAATAAACAAAAATGAATGGTAAAGAAGGCAGACAACGTATTACCCCTCTTTAACTTAAGCATTTCTTACCACCCAGAGACCTTTCTTTCTCCAGTTTGCTTTTGCTCTCCTGTATATATATATATACTCCTCCAGTTCTAAAACCATTCATACACTGTTCACTTTGTACCCAAGAAACATGAGGCAAAGGAGAATCATTAAGAAAAATTATTACTGTGAAATGCTATTTAAGTTTGCTCTTGATTTTATATGCATATATATAAATATATACTTATTTACTTAGTATTCAGTAAAAACCCCAATAAAAGTCCTAGAAGAAATTTAATATACTGTTAACTCCCAGCAATCTCGTTGCTGCACACTGACAACTGCAAAGAGAATTTTGCTTCTGAACTAAATACTATTCAAAGAGACTTTAGGAGCTATACAGACCCAGAAAACACACATCCTTCTAGGTCTGTCCCTGCCTGGTTAAGACATAAGCATGTTAACAGAGCAGAATGCAGGAAATAAAGGCCAGCTGCTATCTGTATAATACCTATTTTTTCGATACATGTAAGTCTAAAACCTTCAGAACTGCCAAATATTACACCTCTGCCGAAGAGTAAATTCATCGTCAAATCACTTAAGAGAGATTCATTTCGAGGATATACTTAGAGAGCAGGAATGAGGAGATTTATGGGTGACAGATGGCAGCAAATTAGATAGGAGTTGACCAATATCCCTCAAGAAAATGCAGTTTCTGACTGCAGAGACACCACAGACCAGTAAGATGACACCAGTAAGACTATTTTGTTTCTTATGGGTGTCTTAGCAGAAGAAAGCATCAACAAAGTAAAGAAACTGAACATATCAAGAGGAAAATATTAAAAGAATATCAGCAGAGGTTAAGTAGTTCTGCTGAGCTGAATGTAGACTGAAGATGACTGAATACACCCCAAAAAGGTCTACCCTTATAATTCACTTTAGCTCTGGCCCTTGTGTCAAATAACAAAATAAATATTTCCATTTTTCACAAGATGTACAGTCATTGACTGAGCACTTGGCTAGAGCCTTCACAGATTTTAAATCCTCCCTCCTGCACAGCAAATTCAGATGCACACCTCTCACGTCCCTGGAGCACCTCATGCCTGCAATTATGACTTGTCTTACTCACGTACATGCAAATTGCAGGAACTTTGTTACTGCATTAAGTGTTAGCCACAACTTCAATGACTTTGAGAGGCAAAGCACTCGACAGCAACAGTTTCATCAATATGAATGATAGCACGAAGATGTGTTATATATATACATAGAATATAAAAGATTTCCTCTTGAACTACAAGAGAAAACTACAGATTTAAATTGTTGCTGCCATCAGTTGAGAGAGGAGACTATTACAGAGCAGTAAGACAGGAACAGGCAGCTTGCACATCATATTTCAATCACAGTTTTTTCCTTTCTCTTATGTTTCCATATGCTCCCTACATGTTTTCACCTCCATTGAGCTCCACTTAATCTCCCAGCACTTCCTACCCGCTCCGAGGCTGCAGGCCCCACAGCCCTTGCCATCAGCTGACCATGAGCTGCACCAGCCCTTCATCAGTTCTTTCCCATTAATATATCCAGAAGTCATCTTCTGACTGTCTTACTACCCAATAAAATTATTATTTCCAAAAGTAACTTCAATCAAGAAGGGAAAAGTTAAATGGCCAGGGAAGCAAAGGCACTATTCTCCAAGGACTGTTTTAAACAGCATGTAGCTACTTCAATTATCCTTTAAAAATCAATTATTAAGTAAACCTCACACCACCATTATGAAGCACTTTCCAAGGAATTAATCAAATCAGAAAATACTGAGATCCTTTTAATTTAGGTATCACTGAAAATTTATTCCCAACTGCAATCCACCACCTTTACTGGCACACCTGAAGCACAGTGGACAACTGCCATGCACTGAAATCTGCTTGCTGTGCCCACCACCACCTTCAAGTGCAGGGAGAACTGGTGCCACAGAGCTTCAGTACTTCAGATATTTAAACACACCAAAGCCAGTCCTAGAGCAACATGAAATGCGAATAGTGTACATTTACTCATTAAGATTTTGTAAGACCCAGGCAAAAATAGTTCAGTTCAAAAGAATTAATGAGAAATTGTTGAAAATTATTTGATCTGAAATAATTAATACCTGGAGGCCAGTGACCAGGGAGACCCCAGCAAGTGAAATCCTGTGCCAGCCCCAAGTGGGACCAGGGCCAGAGTCTGCCTGCAGTATAGCACCGGGAGCCAGCACGGGTGTGTGAGTAAGTGCTGGCAAACATCTGGACAGATGAGGTAGTGAGCAGGAGATGTGGAGAGGAAGACAGGAGGGTTTCTACAAGAATGAGACCCTGGGTGGGGTTACTACTGCAGCCCAGGGAAATTGTGGTCAGCTTTCTGGATGGGTGAGTGGGTGGGAGGAACACAACTCCCCTGGGCCAGAGACGAGAAACCAAATGAGGCCACTGGTGCTGCCTGAGCTCACATGAATGTGAGCATGTCTAACTCTCTTAATCCATGGAGCTTGCTGTATACATGTGCATGTGGTGTA
>NW_020955803.1:11245-29108 GCF_003031625.1 Empidonax traillii
GCACGTAATAAACTCCAATTCTGATGCAGACATTCACAAGGTGTCTGGAACTTCATCAATCTATAAAACTTTTTAAATTCAGACCTTCTAGCCACAGGATATATATTCATTGATTGGGCTGATGAGAAAGAAAAGCCAGTGTTTTTAAAGTCTCAGATTAGGAATCTAAGAGTCAGGCAATAGCTTTGTGCACCATTTCCTATGTGTTATTAAGCCTTTATCCAGCACCCAAGTGAAACTAAATTATTCTGAAGGTTAAAGATTAATATAACTATTCAGCAAGAAATTCTGAATCAAATTCTGCCATAGTGCCAGCTTTGTTGTGTACCAGAGCAAAACATCTTAATTGCTGGTATATGAAAGTTTTTATTTTAATGAAGTTCTCAATGCTGAAACGCATATTATATATCAGTTGGATTACACTGCCATTACAAATTGAGAAAAAGATATTTCATGTTCTCCATTCAATACTGGATTGTCCAAAAAGACCAATAAATCAGTATTCAAACAAGTTAATGGGGAAATAAAATTCTGGAAAATATGTCTCTTTGCTGGAAATGCTTTTTTTTTAAAAAAAAAGTCTTTTAACACTTAAAAAATATCCAGTCTATAACACTATCAATTCAGATGCCAGTAGTTAGTAGAGGCACAAAATCATAATCACTCTCTCAAGGCTACAGCTTGACAGTGCTTCCTTTTGATAAAGCAGTAAGTTCCTAATTAAAAGCAACTAGATTATATGAAGTTGGTTTATCCTTTCCTCAAAACTAATTATTTTATCCCAGTAAAGCAAAGTTCTTCAGATTCTTCTTCCTTTGAATTTACTACAGTTGTTCTTAAGATTCATCAAAATGAAGGAAAGTAAAGGCATTAAAGAGAGGAAAGCAATGCAAGTTGTATACCAGATTTGAAATATGTAGCAGGTGGTGTTGAAAAAGTTCTGTTTTAGAGAGTAAGATCCTATATTTTAAAATGCTGAGCTAAAGGCAGATTTAGTACCCTTTAAAACAAGACTATTCTTCATAGATGCAAACTTATTCTGCAGATGGAAATCACTAAGGACTGATTGGATTTTATTTTTCTATTTTCATAAGATAAAATAAATTGAGGCTTTCGGTAAACATCACTACTACTGTTACAGTTGCTTAGCAACAGCTGGTAGAATGAGAGAGTATTGTACAGCCCAGGTAAACAAAAGGAAAGTGCTGATTCCATTGTTTGTGAAATATTGAAACAATAATCCACATTCTCTTCTCAGCTTCACTGGAATAGGAGCAACTCAACTGTAGGCAAACTACTCTGAGGACTTCCTTACTTCTATTCTGCCAGACTCGTGCAACATTCAGGATAATTGTCTGTGCCAAATCTAATCACTTCAGCATTGTCACTTTGACTTTCATTTTTTATTGATGCCTTTCATTGATGCCACTCTCACAGACCACTTCACTGACAGCCTTGCTCACATGTCAGGATCTTACCGCAGGGTTTTTTATTCTCATTTTTGTCACCAGATGCCTACATGATGAGGCTGAGAAGTGCACCACAGTTCAAGCAGTTTGTGTTTAAACATTTTGGAGGAAGAATTTTAGCTATAACATTAAAAATTATACTTCATGGACCTACTGCAAGAAACAGTAAAACATTCTTCTGGACAGGTGTCCATACACATAATTATGCTTCTGATTTAGATTTGAATTTTATATCAGAATCAGAATATTGTCTCTATTGTCCTATGTAATTTATGTATAAGAAAGAAGAAAGAAAAATTAATAATATAACATAGCAAGCAGTATTTCAGCATTAGCAAAGTTAAATATAATCAAAACATAGGTAGAGGGACAACACGTGCATGCATAAACACAAATTTCATTGGGCTTTCGATGTTAATAAATTTACACAAACAAAACATATACAATCTATGACATCATTAACAATACCAGAGTAGGAATGATACAACAGACACAGAGTCCCACAAGATTGTAAAATCAAAATACAGCTGTGTGAGACATTCATGAATGGAACTGAAATGATGTGTCCTAATAATCTTAACCACAGGAAATTTAGTACCTTATGTTTTGTATCTTACTGATATGTTTGCACAGTGCTAAAGTAATTTCTGATTTTAATGGGGCAACAGGAATGGAGGGTGATGCAGCTGCTGTGCCTGAGTCCTGATGTCAGTAGCTGACATTTATTTACAGCAATATTCAGAAAGAAAGACAATGCTGTCATTGGTCACAGCCAGTACAGCTTCATGAGAGGAAAGTCCTGCTCATAAACCATGATTTCCTTTTATGACAAGTTAACCCACCTAGGTCATCAAGGGAAGCCATTTGATGTTATCTTTTTGGATTTCAGTAAAGCTTTTGATACTGTCTCTCACAGGATCCTTCTGGACAGCACACAGTGGGATAAACACATCATGTGGTGGGTGAGCAATTGGCTCACAGGTTGAGCACAGAGGGTAATAGTGAATGAGGTAACATCAGACTGGTGACCTCTCACTGGTGGGGTTCCACAGTGGGGTTCTTGGGCCCTGTGCTCTTCAGCATCTTCATAAATGACTTGGACACAGGACTGGAAGGGATACTGATCAAGTTTGCAGATGATACAAAATTCAGAAGAGCTGTTGATTCCCTTAAGGGCAGAGAGGCCCTAAAGAGAGACCTTGACAAATTAGAGGACTGGGCCATCCCCAACCCTAAGAAGTTTAACAATGGAAAGTGATGGATTCTGCACCCAGATGTACATACAGACTGGGGAATGTGATGTTGGAAAGAAGTGGTAGGAAATGGCTCTGGGGTGCCTGGTTGATGGTAAATTGAATATGAGTCATCAGTGTCCTGGCAGCCAGGAGGGCCAAGTGTGTCCTGGGGGGCGTCAGGCAAAGTTGGACACCAGCCGGTTGAGGGAGGAAATTGTCCCACTCTGCTCTGCACCGGGGCAGCCTCATCTTGTAAAAAAGATATTAAATTAATAGTGTCCAAAGGAGGGCAACGAAGATGGTGAAAGGCCTGGAGGGCAAGGTGTATGAGGAGTGGCTGAGGTCACTTGATTTGTTCAGCCTGGAGGAGACTGAGGGGAAACCTCATTGCAGTCTGTAACTTTCTCATGAGGGGAAGAGGAGGGGCAGGCCCTGATCTCTTCTCAGTGTTGACCAGTGACAGGATCCAAGGGAATGGCCTGAAGTTTTGTCAGGGGAGGTTTAGGTTGGATACTGGAAAAAAGTTCTTTACCCAGAGGGTGGTTGGGCACTGGAAGAGGCTCTCCAGGGAAGTGGCTACAGCACCAAGCTGAGAGAGTTCGAGATGCATTTGGACAATGCCCTCAGGCACATGGTGTGACTACTGGGGATGGTCCAGTGCAGGGCCAGGATTTGAACTCAGTGATCCTTGTGGGTCCCTTCCAACGCAGAATATTCTGTGGTTCTGTGATCTTGCAGCATCAATAACATATATAATTGCATGAGTAACTATAGGTCTGATTCAGCATTGTTCTGAATCCTTTGGCCTTATCTACACAAATTCAAAATGTTACCAAAATGCTGTCAGGATTATTTGGTGCCCCCAGCTCACAGTGGAGCAAGTGAATATAGATTAAGATGCATTGTCATAAGATAGTGGTAACTTTTATTTCTGCCATATGAAATAGAATGTTTCAGTATAATGTTTTCCATTGCATAAATCTCAAGCAATTATTTACAATTTTTATGTGTTCCATTGTGTATATCTCAAGCAATTATTTAGATTTTGTAATGTTTTGAACTGTAAGAAAAATGCAATCAGCATGAGCTATGAGGTACAGCTGATAAAAAAAACCTTTATAAGTAGTGTAATATTGGTTTATGTATTTACTAATTAAACACTTTCAGCCCATGCACGTGATTCAGAAATGTCACAGAAATAAAAGTTTAGACAATTAATTGAATTCAAATAAATAAGAGACTTAGACAATAGTACAAACTGGAACTGTAAAGAAAGACTATGTTTATGATGTTGCATACTTAAATGATTTCTCCTAAGAATGCAACACTCAAATTATATACTACACAATTGTTTCTTATAAAATTATGGTGGATGCTGTTTTGAAACATGAATCTGAAAAAATCACCCAAATATTCAATTATTTATGCAAGGTAAAGCACATGAAATTGAAGAAACTGAACTCACTTCAGGCCTTTTCATCCAGTCTGTGCCCTCACATACTGTCTGTGCATAACAACACACAAGCACTATTTCAGAGACTAGTCCTGAACTCAGTTGCTCAAAGTGACTTTTAATCCTTGATTAAAGTATATTAGAAATATGCAGAAGAGATCTACCCTCTGCTGGAATATTACAAGCAATACCTTATTATTTTCATTGTATGTGAAATCCTGTACAGAAAAATGCTGTCTGCATCACTGACTCATCCTCAGGAAACCATGTGACTGACAGGAAATGGAGAGCCAGAAGCAGCACAGCAAGTAGATGATATTCATGTTGGCACTGCTAAAGCTGGTTGTGCCAGGGTGGGTGAAATGTAGGCTGATCAGCCATGTCAGGGCTGTGGCTGTGGTGCAGAATTGCCCTCAGACCCGTGAGCTGTTCTGATATTCACAGTCACTGCTTCCACAAAATCCCATAGATATGGGCTTTTCTAGGACAATTTAATTTACCATTCACAGGAGATATCTTTATGGCTCTTCCTTCATAAGTATAAAAATACAATACTGTGGGTTCTTTCTCTAGGACTAAAAGTACTGGGTTTGATGCTTGTGATAATCAAGAGATCTAACTGCAGCTAAAATATCTGAAGTTGTGGGATGATGAGTGGTGGAAGGGGTTGATCCTGAGATTCCAGCCTTTCTGAACAGTAATACAATGTATCTGACTATTGAAGTGTTCAGGACTGTGATTGTACTCCCACTGAAGGCAATGAAAGGGACTCCACAGACCTCAGTGACAGAAGTACATACAGAATCAGATTACTTAAATATCTGCCTTTCTTCTAGGAGACAAAAATCCAAGTGAGAAACTATTGGTATGGCTCAAGAGAAGCGGACGTGCCTTTGGGAGATTGCACATGGCCTTCAACAAGAGCAGGATAAGAACCTAAAATGTTAGCTTTCATTCATCTTACATCAGACTGCATTATGTCATGCTGTCTAACATCTCATCTGACAGGCACATTTGTGTTACAAAACATAAAAAGAGAAAACAGCAGTGATTTGAAAACAACATGTTTGTTAGTTGAGGTGACTAGTCAATTAGCAGTTATGATAAAACCAGCTCTAACCAGTTTAAGAAGATTCTTGTCCCTAACCATAAACAGCCTTGTCAACTCCACAATTTTTATACAAGTAACTATAAATCATTAATTCAATGCACACTGTACTAGTTATTAAACTACACCTGAATGATTTACTCTGAAATTCTGGAAGTGCTCACTTCCATCATCCCCTTAGCACACTTGAATCCCATTTTACCCTACTATGTACAACTTTCCTTATTCAGGGAGGAAGTATGTGAAAAACACTGAACATACAGCTTCTGTGGCAAAAACTTTAAAATTAAATTGTCCACAGTGGCTTGCTGGACAGGCAGACAAATGCTGTTTCATGTTTCAGCTATAATCCTGCAACTATAACATCTTCTTTGCGTCATTATAACGTAGACTTGAAGCTGTGTAAGTCAACGTATGGTTGTGAGTTGAAGCCTTCCAGACCACACAAATAATGTTCTTACAATTTCACAGAAAAATCTGAAGTATTGGTGTACTTTGAAAACAAATTTAAGATTCACAACACTGTATAGCTTATAAACAAAATTTGGTCATTAAAGACCACATTTATTATAAATAAAACTATTCCAAAGCTAAGCAATATTGTTTGTGATTCTTGTAATTTGATATAACAGGTATTTTTCCATGTTTACATTTATAAAGTTTTGATTCTCTCGGCTATTAAAGCAACTAGAGCCAGCAAAAAGAACATCAAAGATCACATATAAAAGTACAGCCACATTACAATCATAGCACTTGGAGAACATGAAATACCCCCCCAAAACACTTCCCAAATCTCCTTTTGGTGCTATTCCTAAAAGAAAATATCTTCAACAAACAGATTTATTATTAAGTACCTTTGATCTATCTTAGCATTGACCTCTTTAAGCCAACTGCCTTTGTGTCACACTGCAGATTTTCAGTTGATACAAGCTGGCATGTCTTCCCAAGTTATATCACATCAGATCAACTGCAACACTAGTTGAATTTCCAACACATAAAATGATTCTACCATCCATCTTTCTTCTTTCCTTCCTTCCTACCTTCCTTTCTTTAGTTTTCAAATATTTATTTGATAACAGCATTCTGTTATTTACTCTTGAATCTGATCTTCTTAATGATATTCAAGTAATTACTTTGATATTTCTATGCTTCTGAGGCAAAGCACTGTATACATAATTATTAATCAAAGAAAGTGCAAGGAAGAGGTCTGACTGTTTAATGCATTTGTTAAATCTTTTTCCGGGTTATATGGCTGTTTATTTTGCACACATAGCAATGGTTTTAAGCAACATATTTGAACTCAGGAGAACAACTGTGAAGTAGCTGGAGTGTTGTAGTAATGTGCTCATAAAAGCATGAGAGTCAAAAAGTGAAGGGAATGTTTAAAATTGTTAGAGGAAACAAACAGAACTGTCTCTAAGCTCTGCATAAACTCTAATCTGCACTCTGTGTGCAAGTTCAAACCCTCACTCTTATCGGGAAAGGTGTAGATAAGAAATGTAAGGATGACTGAAAGTATGAAATAGCTTCTGTACCGGGAGACTAAATAGACTGATTTGCTAGCCTGCAAAAGAGACTGCTGTGGGAGAAGTCCAAAGCATCACAGGGGTAAGAAAAAGTGTTCTTCTGTCCTGTTTTTCCTTCCTCTGTTTTCATTACTCAAAACTCTTCTGCTGGTAAGTCCAAATCAAAAGAAGATATATTTTCACCTAGTGCATAAATAAACAGTGGAGCTCATGTCAACAAGAAAGCAATTAGACTGTAGCAAAAGGGAAATTAGCATGAGAAAAAAAAAATTCATCAGAGCATTATAAAAGGAAAGATAAACCTCTGGCTTAGCAAGTCTCCCAGGTGCACATAGAAGAAAGAAGGTGTAACTTGGAAAATATCCTTACACTTTTCTTATGGTTTTTCTACATATCTGCTATGGCATATATGACACCAGGCTTGATGGACTTCAGTCAGATCTCCTATGCTCTTCATGTTATTCTCCTGGAGGTATCACTGAGGAGTGAATACCTCCAAACATCTAAGGTTATCCAAGTCAGATTTTGAAGAACATCCCCAATGAATAGGTTTTATGTTTTAACACTGTTCTCCTTTTCTTCATTAAGAGATACTAACAAGTTGCACATTATTAAGGAGAATATCAGCCATTCTTAGACTTTGATATTATTGCCTTCATGGAAAATATTTACAGAGCTAACATATGTTGGTTCCCCTTTCTTTGTGAGATCTGTCTTTGCAAGACCTTTCTTTGCCTTTTTTTGCCAATTAAAAAGAAGTATTATTAATAGCTAGACTGATCAAAGTCATAGTAGCTGATCAATATTAATAGCAAGAGTAGCTATTACTGAATGTCTTAAACTGCATATTTGTAATAAAGAGAATTTTACAACTTCCCATGAAGCATTGATACTATGTGAGTTTTGGCAGACCTAATATTTGCATAAAACATTTTTATTGCTGCTTGTCCCATCAGGAAGCAAATGAAAGGAATCCACGTGGATTAGACTACCACCGTGACACTATACTAAACAATAATTTATGATGAAGAAACCCTTTCTGTTCAGTAAGAAACAATAGTTCCTAAGACTGTAACGGTTTGGTCCTTCATTTTCACAGACTCTGTTCACTAAACAGCATCTAATAGTTTGCAACAGCACGCCTAATTTGTACTGACTCTTTTAAATATGCCACCTTGATACATTTACAAACACTATGAATTGTAGAATGACCTTGGAAATTTCTTTTAAGATTCTGGCATTCACATTTACTAGACTAGCTGGACTATTAGTAAGTTGCAGAAAGTCACAAAAAAAGTTTAGAAAGACACAACTTTCTGAAAGTCTTTCTCCCCAAAGGCAAAGTGTTATATGAATAATAGAGAGAAAACACGCATTTTTCTCATAAAAGAAGTAAGCTTTTGGTATTATAGATCAGCTCTTTAATCAGTCAGACTGAAATGATTGACAAAGTACTTGAACAAAACTGGTTTTGATTCTTAGCAGACAGCTTTTCCTTAAGCTGTATACAAGATCTGTGCTCAGAACTGTGAAACCAAAGTAGACACAGGAGCTTGCCTCTTACAAAGATAAAAATATTTGCACAGAACAGAAAACAATGGTAGATGAGTGCAATTAACAAATCTGGCTGAATCAGTATTTCTAAAATAAGCAGGCAGGTGATGGTGACATAATCCTGCAGGTATATCTTATTTGTAAGATCTGATAATCTATGTCATTTGTAAAAGAAGTGTTTTGTTTCAGACTGAAAATAAAGAAAACTTTAAAAGTGCAGTGTGTTGAGTTTTTTCAGTTTGAGTATTTTTTAATGTTTCAAGTGAGAAAGTCCTGATTTCTTCTCCAGGATAACAGTGCAATGTTCTTACTAACCTAACTGCTGAATTTTTTTCCTAGCATGACTGTATTTTTTTGGTCCTCTTTAGCACTAAAAGCAGTTGCCAACAAAAACATTTCCAGTGAAATTCCATACGTACAAATATTTTGATTTGCGTTCATGAAGTATTCATAAAGGATAAACGCAGCAATGACACTTTTGTATTGCACTTGCTGTTGGTACTCATTAATTTGTTGAATAGCACCATATCTTACAAGAGTGGCATGACGTTTCAAGGTTATTTTCTTCCAAGTCCTCAACCAATATTAAAATTTACTGTTTCTCTTGATTATGCAAATATAATATCTATTTCTTTATCTAGTTCTCCTTCTAATAAGTCCCCTACAAGCGGGCTTAAGACCACAAAAGGTTCTCTCCAGGCTGAAAAATGCCAACTCTCTCAGCCTGTCTTCATAGCCTGAGATGCTCCAGCCCTGTGATAATTTCTGTGGCTCTCCTCTGGACCTGCTCTAACAGGTCCATGTAGTGTGCTGAGGACCCCAGTGCTAGATGCAGCACTCTAGGTGGGGTGTCATAAGAGCAGAGTAGAAGAGCAGTATCACCTCCCTCAACCTGCTGGTCACAGTTCATTTGTAGCCCAGGGTATGGTTGACCTTCTGGGCTGCAAGTGCACATTGCCAGTGCATGTCCAACTTTGCACCCACCAGTATCCCAAGACCTTCTCTGCAGGGCTGCCCTTTCATCACCTGGTTGGCAGATCTGGATTCAAGTCACCTCCTGAGCAATTTCTGAGTTTTAGCTAGTGACTATCAAGGACAGAATGCAGAAGATCTGAGATCCAGGATAAAATCTAAGTCTTATCATCCATACCTTAGAGATTAAAATATGTCAAGGTTTTGCTTTTGATTTCCTTTTGTTTTGCTTCCTAATGAAAATAGATCATGTGAAAATATGCAACACTGGAAAATACAAAAAGTCTCATTTTAAACTTAACATTCCTGTTTTATTTAACAAAAATCAAACTCTCCCCTGAGTAATGTTTTCTCTTTGTCATGTATCATTTAATCTGCAAACATGATTTCTTCATCATCTGCAACATATTATAAAGACATTGTTTCATAGTTACTTCAATCTGCTTCAAGTTGCAAATTCTACAGCTACCAGACCAACTGCCCACATCCTATACTTCCTTAAAGCCTTCCTCAATAAAAGACCTGTTCTACATGTTTGCTTTTTCCCATTATGGCTTTGTAGAACATTCTTCAAACTTCACTGAGCATTGGTCACCTAAAACCACATGAATCTGACACAGATTTGATTCTTCCACTGAACTCAGTAGCACAGTTTTCTAGGTGTTAATGATGTCACATTATTCTTAAATGTAAAACCACTGGGGATGGGACTACTCTCACTTAACTGTAACCACCCAAGGTTAGTCATGTAATCTAAACTAGTCATCAAGGCTCCAATTTTAGAGACAAATGAGAATTTTAGAAGTGTGATTCATTCAATTTTATCTTAGATACAAATTTGATGAAGATATGAATCACATACAAATGTCATTCTCCATTGTCTATTTAACAAATGAGATCAGACTCTTACATGGCTGCCTGAGGAGATGCTAAATACCAGATCACCCTTCCAACTCAGCAATACATTTAACTATGCATCAAACTTAAAAAAGACAAGTCATTCCATTACCTGCTCTGGAAAACCTCATATGCTCAATTTGGGCATGGAATTGATGCATGACTGTTGAAAAACTTTTTGGCTCTTCTCTGGGGTCTGTGAAATTTATACAGTGAATTAAGGGGATCTAATGAACATTGCTGAAAATTCTCAAGAGTCCACTATCTTTCCAGAAATTATAAACATTCTATCAAAAGTAATTAACACCAAAAGATTAGGTATTATTTTTCTAAATTACCGAGACAAAAATGATTGCTAAGTACATTAAAATTGAAAGGAAAATCCTAACAAATCTTTATTTACTGGGAAGCTGGTAGTAATAGGTTTAATTTAAAGCAAAATAAATATTTTTATTCTGACTTTAAATCTCCTTCATGTAAGTAAATAGACAAATATTTATGAGAACTCTAGAACCTCTAGAAAAATGTATCTATAAATTGATATTCTTTAATGTTGCGAAAGAAGAAGAATGTTATTTGCTCTTATATACCCTGACAGAGAGACTAACAAACTGAGCAGGGAGTTCTCCCTTCATGGGAGAAGTTGAAAGTCTGTATTAATTGCCTTTTAAAGTACTGGGTTTTTTCTAGTCTATTATCTTTAAAAGAGCTGAATCTCTTGGTTTCAGTTCTGTGAAAGAATAACACAGCTGTGACCATTATTCTGAGCAACCTAACTTTTTAGGATTTTAAGTAGAAGCAGTAGTACACTTGCTAAAAATGTATGCATTTTATAAATATAGTGTGTATATGCATAAATACAATATACAGTATAGTGTGCATATACATACACACATATTTTCAGGACTATGTTGAAAGCAAAAGTTACATTTATAAAATGGTTTTCAAATGTGAAAGAGTTTGATAGGCTTTTCATGAGGGAAATTATTCAAAATCTTCTATTTTTATTTGTAGGAATAGTTTGTAATTGACTTCAAAAAGAAATTATTTATTAAATTTTATTGCCAGTACTATATACTACAGTTAGGCATTAAGATAACTCCAATTCTGGCAAAGCATATATTTATTTTGACAGTATGAGCAGTGTATCAATTTCAACAGCTGAGAAAAAAAAGTATCACCAAAAGGAAAACTTCTGAGAGACCAGGAAAAATCAGAAAAGAAACAACTTGGCCATTTTTTCTGTCCATAATAATGAAACTAAATACTAGTAAAAAGGGACACAAGGATGAGGAGGTAATTATTCACTGTACATCCTCTAGGGTTGTAAAATTTACACATCAGTCTTTAATAAAAGGGAGCAATTAATTTTGAGCTGTAGGAGGATATAAAAGGCTATTCTCATGTTCACGTTGATGTTCACTTTGATTTTCTAAATTAATTTCTATTGTTCTATAAATTGATCACATTTTGTATAAAAAGATTGTGAACAAGTTTTTTAAGTGAGAGCTTTTTTCTCAACTATACCTTGCTATTCTTGGTTTGAAAATTATGCTATCAGAAAAGCTGCATGAATGCACTGTTTACAAAAATAGTAGTGTGAAAATCCCTTATGTATACTCAAGTCTCTAAAGTATTGAGGATTATAGGAAAGATGCTGAGTCCTGCTGTCACATTAATGACAAAAGGGTGAAAACATGCCATGCTTCTTCCAGATTTAAAGGAGCTTTCCAAATATATTTACTCCCTTTCCAAATTCCATAAATATTGTTACACCACCTGACCATTGTAACAGTGAAAAATAGAAGGTGAAGATAATATATTACACACCACTCTTCATAGTAGATATATGCCGTGGCTTTGCAGACTACATGGAATTCCACAGCATGGAATTCCACAGCAGCATCCATATGATGAGGATTGTGGTGTCATAGTCCAAAAGTCTACACCAAAATTACTGTGCACATAACTTTTTTGCTATCCGAAGCAGTGGTGTGAGTTATTCATCTATGCAGGAAAGCGGTCTGGTCTCTAATTATCTCCTCACCATTCGAAGGCCTTGCCCCTTTTGATAACCAAATGCTGAAGATTATCAAGGACCTAGGAGAGTGATATACCTAGATGTAGGGGTTTGTCATGATCTGGATGATATGCAGGAATTCACAACTTCATAGGTTTCACAGAATCTTAAAATGTCTTGGGTTGAAAGGGACCTTAAAGATCATCTTGTCCGCACCATGGGCAGGGACATCTTCCACTAGCCCAGGTTGCTCCAGCCTGATGTTTGCACAGGACCATTTTTTAAGGTCATGTATTCCACTTTCCAATATGCTTGCACAGTTGGCCACAAGGAACCACCTCCTCTTTTGCTGCTGAGGAGGTACAGGATGACCAGGTGTTTTCTGCTTGCAACAGGACCCTTCACAGAAAGGACTGGCTCCTTTTACAAGTTTCAGGTACCTCTTTCTCACTATCCTAAAAAACACATATTCTGTCTACAGCATATTAGACCTACAATCAACATCTTGGAAACTTTGAAGTTGTTACTTGATAAGGAGAAACTATCAAACTGTCTGTAAAAGGCAAAAGGACTAAAAAACCCTACCCAAAACTGAACTTCTGGATCTGGAATCATCGAGGAAGGGGGAATTAATTCAAAGCCCTGAGTCAGCCCCAGAATTTCCAAAGAGAAGCATAATTCTAGCAGATCTCTGGGCTTAATCTCTCATGTTGATTAGTTGGCATGTTTCTAAAATCTTTTACTTGTAGGGAAATCTTTTATTTCCTATATGCCTGAATAGATGTATATTTCTTTCAGAAAATACTTTCCTAGTCATGAAATGTGCTGGTTTCAGAATAAAGCACAAGGCCAAATAACCTGGGGTCACTTATGTGTTGAGTCGTAAAATATTTTTCTTATCTCTGAGCACAGATATGGCAGACACAGGTATCAAGCCTAATACTTTCTCTAGAAGACTGCAGGGGTTTTATGTAGGTTATTACAAGCTCTACTGTTGTTATTGTCAGCTCTTGCTTACTGAGCAGATCTTTTCTCAGTTGAATAAGAGATGCAAGATGAAATAACATCTATGAACCTATATCAATATCAAGAGACAGGTCCAAAATTTGATGGAAGGAAATATTAAAAAATACTCTTATAAGAGTGTTGCCATATTACATATATAACCTTTGCTCCCTAAAATACCTTCTGCTCCTTAGGTTCATAATTTTTCTTTTATCATGTAACTACAATTATTTTTTAATCTATTCTCAGACCCAAAGGCAAATATATATAAAATCTCACAAGTTAGTAAGATATTTCCAATGTATCAAAAGCAATTTTGATAGGAAAAAGTAGTATTTTTTATTACGTTTAGTTACAGTTGAAAAAAGCAACTAAAGTTTTGGACTATAGATATCTAAAAGCAGGTCAGAATTTAAATTTTTTTTTTTTTTAAAGAAACTCCAAGCTAAATGGAGGTTGGAAATGTTTGTTCTTCCCAGATAAAAATGTTATGTTTATCTAGTATAAGAAGAAACTGCTGCTAGAATGGCACTCCTGTTTTCCTCCTCCTTTCTTTCCTCAGCCACATCCCTTATGCTGTTTCTAGAAATCACATTGCCTTGTCCATCCAGGGAAAAGCTATAAACATTTTTCAGACAATTAATTACCCATCAGGTCACAGAGCTAATGAAATTGAACCCATGGCCTTATGATGAAGCACAGGAGAAGCAGCAGAGGCTTCTACAGTGTGGCTTTCACTGGGACAATATTTAGCATAATGTGAATTCTCATGTTCAGTTTAAAAGAGTTGTAATAATTATTTAGAAAACTAAGTGCAAAAGAGTCATTATGTATGAAGCACATTGAAAACTCCTAAGACTATTAACTCCTCTAGTGTGCAGGGGGGAGAGTCAGAAAATAGAGAAAAAATTAGAAGTAAGACACAAAACAAACTTGGGTACTGAAACTGTAGACTTCAGACTCCAGCAGTCATCAATTTTAAGTTCTCAGATTTTGAAATGCTTCCCTCAAAGCTTCCCTTAGGAAGCTTCCCTCAAAGAAAAGGACTGACAGGTTAGGGATGATTATTTTGTAAAACAATAACCACCTCATACTGTTAAAAGTACATTTCCATCTTTAGCCTGTTGGTGGCATAAACTTATTTCACTCACTACAGTTCTCAAGTTCATATATATTAGTTTTATCCTATGTATTTATAACACATCACTGGGCCCAAAAATCTACTGTGGCAACTGAAGTCAGATTCCATATGAAACAGTAAGAACTACTTTAATTCAAAGATACTTTTTGCAGCTTTCCCAAAATACATATATAAGTAAATCTGTCAGAGGTCAGAAGAGAATGGAGATGTCAGGTTGAAGAGTAGCACAGCAGAATCAGTTGGAATAATTTCAGGTCATTAAAAAAAAATGCCATTACATTTACCTCCCAGTTAGCATGTAAATCCTGCACTGACATCATGAAGCCTTTCAAAAAACGAGAAAAAATACACACAAATTAAATGGTTGAAAAATCTCTGAAATAATTTTATATTTAAACCAAATTCCTGATCACAAATATACAAATAGCAATAGCAGCTCAAGAAATTGCTACACTTCACACTTCATGAGAGTATCCATTTCTTTTCATCAGTTTTGAACCATGGATTCTCAAGCATTTCTCACAGAGGTAGTGCCAATTTCAGTGCTCCTTATGTATGACTGTCCCCATCAATACTGATTTTGCATCATTGTAATCTGAATTGAATAGAACCTAAGAAAGAAATACTATTTTCATCTAGTCAGTACTTCAAATCATCTCCCAGGCTAAATTCACATATGCTTTTAGCAGCACAATGACGGTGCTGGGAAGGAGAGGTTTATTGCTCCCACCAAAAGAAACACATATAAGTATTGATCTTAAATAATCTGTTAATCAGTTCACTATAATAGTGCATGGAAAATTAACACTATCTATGAAAAATGCAAAAGTCTCCCAAGCTCTTATATGTGATGATGTGACATTTTTTCATTAATGGCTTCATATAGTATTGACTGGACAACTCACTAACTTTAAAAGTTTAAATCAATAGAGCTCCCTTGTTCTTTCAGCAC
The DNA here is from genome assembly GCF_003031625.1 of Empidonax traillii. Taxonomy (NCBI): domain Eukaryota; kingdom Metazoa; phylum Chordata; class Aves; order Passeriformes; family Tyrannidae; genus Empidonax; species Empidonax traillii. The sequence goes on from NW_020955803.1 coordinate 26,578, forward strand.
AGTTAATGGGAGCAGATAAAACAAGACTTGCCTGCCTAGACTTATTCTGTAGTCTGTTTATCACTATTATGCAGTTCTCCTATGTATTAAATTTCAGTTCACTGAAACACTGTGCCAAAACTTTTCATATGAAAGCATATTAGTTACTTTATTATCTGAATAATCTGTTTTTACTCTGTTCTCAAGATAATAATTTGTTAAAGTGAATTAATTTCATAGTCTTAAGATTTCCTTATTTTGTTCTATCAAAACATAACACTAATTAGCAGTATATTAATAACATTATAGTAGTTCTACTTAGCAGTCATTTAGATCCATTATTAAATGAAAGCTGGTGTATTTGTTTAACAGAGGAGTGTATAGCCTGTCTTTAACTTGCTGTGGGAATGAATAAAAGTGCAGCATGCAGTGGAATATATTTAGCCCTATAAACTAGGGCCAAATCAGTATTATGGTCTGAATACTATGCTACTACAGAACCTAAGGTGGCAATACCTTCTTTTTTTCCAGTTGAAAAAGACAATTTTCCTATACTTTGTAACTTATCATGGGAAAGAGGTCAGTGTTCAGAGTAACCTGTAATAGCATATTATATTATGCGTAACTCTGTACTCTCATCTGGTCTACCTACCACCTGTTTCCACTCTCAGCCTACACTTAAGTATGTTGTCTGCTGTGTTTAACTGTTACAGAAGTATTTATCTATGTCAGAACAAATACTGATATAAAGTAAATACTGACACCTGCATTTCCAGAACAATATTACTAAAACTGAACAAAACTAGTCTCAATTAGCAACTTGCACTTCTTTTCCTGAGAAAGATTTAAAGGCCTCAAAAGACAAAACTGATGGAAGTTAAAGCTGGCTCATAGTGTCATACTAATTTTTTTTTTAGACTATCAATAATGTTGGGGCTTTTTGTAACACTTTTGACCAAGAAACCAATCAGTCTGAAAGATCCGCTCTAATATGCCTTTAAAATAATGCCTTGCAGATGCTATGACTCACCTACTGCTAGACCATTTGAGACAAATTCATGTGTCTGCATAAATCCATTATATGGAGATATACATATATGTGCATGTGTGTATGTGCACATGTGCGCACAATTTTCATCTGCTTGTGAAGTTTTTTCTTGGTGTTTTTTGTTTGTTTTGGTTTTTTTGTTTTAGTTTGTTTTTAATTAATAAAATGCCTTCCAGTTCATATGAAATCCCATGCACTAAAAGCTGAGAATTTGTTGTACCATATAAGTCACAGGACTCAATTTTGTTCAGTGCTGCCTGGGCAATTTGGATAAACTCATATGACTTTTTGGAAGATATGCCCACAAAATTATTTCCATAAATAGTGGACCTTGGAGATGCAGAATACATATATTTCTTCATTTAATGACTGTGTATTAACATCCATTGGAGAGAGTCATGTGCAAAACTGCCAGGCTTTTAACTACTGGAGAAGATTTACTTATTTTTGCTGGCACTCTCTTCCCAAGAAAACACTAATTTTTTAATCCTTTTAACTTCCTTTTCCCCAAAATTATATTAAGAAATAATTTGCACATCCTATTCATGTCCTTCTAATTGCTTCCTCCTCTCCTGTCCTCTTCGGGGAATGGCGAAGTAACCCCATTTTGATCCAGTGGAAGTTGTGTAAAGTGTATTACAGAATCACAGAATATGCTAAGTTAGAAGAGATCCACGAGGATCCTCAAGTCCCACCCTTATTCCTGCATAGGACCGTCCCAAGAGTAATTAGCTATTCATGGAAAGCTCAAGATGTCATTTTGAAAACAAATAAACAAAATATACAACAGGGTTCTGAAGGTTTCTCTGCTATAACTACAACTGTTTCTTATCTATGAAAACAATGAAGTAATTATCCCAAGCTGTTAATTCTGTTATGTTCAGCAATACTAAACCTTACCAGTTAAACATTACACAAATTTAATATCCTTTATGTAGCTCTGCTTTTTCAGGCTCCCAGGACCTATCTGAGGGTGGAAAAAAAAAGGGAAAAAAGCATGCTCTTAAAAGCTAATGTTCACTAGCCTAATTAGTTAGGCTAATTACTTAGGCTAAGTAAAAAAAGCACTGAAAACAAGGTAATTAGAGTAGTAGTTCATTTGGCAGTCCATGGAAGTGTAGCAAATCCAAATTAGTGTCTTCATTTTCTCACCTTTGCTGTTATTTTAAATTGAATTGGTTAAACAGATTTAACTAACTGAAGTTATATGATATGTATTTATCAAGACTTAATTGAGGAACTTAATTGAGGAACCCCAGCAGGATTAGGGCAGTGATCATCTCACTGAACCCAGCACTGGTGAGGCCCCACCTCAAATCCTGTGTTTAGTTCTGAGCTCCTTCCCACAAGAAAGACACTGAAGGGCTGGAGCATGTCCAGTGAAGAGCAATGGAGCTGTGAAGGGTCTGGAGCACAACTCTTATGAGAAATGGCTGAGTGAGCTGGGGTTGCTTAGCCTGGAGAAAAGGACCTTAGGGGGGGACCTTATTGCTCTCTAAACTAC
>NW_020955803.1:29277-30746 GCF_003031625.1 Empidonax traillii
GCACTGGTGAGGCCCCACCTCAAATCCTGTGTTTAGTTCTGAGCTCCTTCCCACAAGAAAGACACTGAAGGGCTGGAGCATGTCCAGTGAAGAGCAATGGAGCTGTGAAGGGTCTGGAGCACAACTCTTATGAGAAATGGCTGAGTGAGCTGGGGTTGCTTAGCCTGGAGAAAAGGACCTTAGGGGGGGGACCTTATTGCTCTCTAAACTACCTGAAAGAAGGTTGTAGCCAGGTGGGGGTTGGCCTCTTATACTAGTGATAGGGCAAGAGGAAATGGCCTCAACTTGTGCCAGGGGAGGATTAAAGTGGATAGTAGGAAAAATTTCTTCACTGAAAGGGTTGTCAAGTACTTGACAAGGCTGCCCAGGAAACGGTGGAGTAACATCCCTGAAGGTATTCAAAAGATGTGTAGCTGTGGCACTTTACAGCCTAACCTAAAGGATTCTATAATTCTAACACCATTAACATAGCTTACACCTAACTAGAGCCATCACTGTTTTAGTGCTTCCAGTATTTGGGGCCATTAGTGATCAAAAAGACCCTCCAGGAACCTGAAAAAAAAAAACACTCAAGCCCTTTTCTGGAAAAAACAAACAACCAGAACACCAACAACAAAAACCCAAACCAAACCAACAAAAATCAAACAAACAAAAGCACAAGGGGAGCAACAAGGAACAAAAAATTTAAAACCAAAAAATTTGTTTCAGATTGTTTCAAGAAGATAAGTATTCCACAGAAAAAAAAAGGTCATTGCCTTCTTCCTTTCTTCCATTGCAGGCCACCCCCAGAGTGATTAGGAATCTTCAGTCTGATTGCCACAACCATTTTTGCAAACAATTGTCTGCAGCAAGAATAATCAACAGAAAATCAGCTTTTTATATATGTATTGGGACTTTGCTTTAAGAAGAAAACCTTTTGCTAAACTGTAAACTGTTATGAACTACAGCAGCCCAGAAAAGGACTGAAGCAGACCAAGGTAAAATCTAGGAAACTGAATTTAAGACATTTAAAAAAATCCCTTATAGTGCCTATGAGTTTGCAGATTTTCATCATCTCTTTCCCTGACACCAAAAGGTGCATTAGTGTACACTCACAGAAGATCAGACACCTTTACTGAAGACAGCATCTGAACAGCTAAGGTTTGGGGGCATTTACAGACCAAACAATGCAGCTGGACCCAATTTTTCTACTTTGAACATGCCTCACACACACTGATAGCACTGAGCTCAGCACAAAGCACAGTAATCACAGTCACTTTATATCTCAGTGCCGTTGGGTGTTTGCATAATAGCCTATTGGTTACAACATTGAGACTATGTGGGAGGCCTGGGTCCTATTCTTGCCTCAACATGACAGGATTAAAATTCAAATATTTCATTCCTCAGCCACTATCCTATTAAATAGCTTTTCCATTTTTTTCACCCACTACAGGTCACAGAGCCAGAAATTCAAGCAAGCCACAGAAAAC